>NC_141091.1:1762500-2007500 GCF_041138505.1 Cibotium barometz | reverse complement strand
CATGAAAAATATGAGTAATCACCATGTAAACATGATGCCTAAGTGTGTTTAGTCTCTCACCAAGAGAATGGAAATAGCCTTCCACAAGCCAAGAGAGAAGCCATGAGCTCCAAGAAACATAAGTTTCCATTTCTAAAAATGATCATCAAAAGTTACAACCATGGTCCAAGTCCCCTCTTTTATACATGGACTTGTCCCATTATTAACCCTATTGAATAAAGTTCCTACTTTATTACAAACCATCCCTTCCCAAAGATTTTGTCCTCAAAATCAATAACATGTACAATCTCAAAGTACGAGACTCTAATGTAATCAATGGGAAGTGGTTAAGAGTTCTCAAGTACATCCAAAGCACATATACAATGAAAATCCGGATGTATACAAGTCCACAAAGCTTCAAGCCCAAAGTGTATGAGTGGGACTGTTATGACAGCCCTTCTAGTCGATGAAGACCCTTGAAAATCCTTCATTTAGACTCCATATATTGGGCTGAAAATGATATGTACACTCAGCCATATGTAGCCCACATCATAATCTTTCATTAGGATACGCCATGAAGCTTGTTGGAGTAGAAAAATAGGCCCAATAGTAGACCTTCCCAAAGCTGTCCAGAAATTACAGCATGTATACTTCTCCTCATATTACCCAATTTGCTCAAGTAAACCATACCACTTGGTCACGGAAAGTCATCCACAAGTAAGCCATGTTGTTGGACATACTCCAATGATTGCCAAGTAGCCTCATCCATGGGTAATTGCTTCCATTTGACAAGGTATTCATCAATATTCCGATTCCTCAACTCTCTTGTCCTCTTGCCAATAACCCTCTCCGGCTCATAAATGATCTCACCTTGCGAAAGGATCCATCCTTCTTCTTCACCAAGAGAACGGGAGATGCAAATGGAGATTGTGAAGGTTGAATAAGACCCACAGCAAGCAAATCTTGCACTTGCTTAGCCACTTCCTCTCTTTCTACCTTAGACAAACGGTAAGGAGGCTTGTTGACAACCTTTGCATTCGGTTCAAGTACTATGGCATGGTCAATCTCCCTCTTAGGTGGTAGACTCTTTGGCACTTGCAAAATATCTTCATACTCCTTAAGAAGAGTTGCCATTTCCTCATCTATGTGCTGTCCACTGCCTTCCATCCCCTCTTGGGTAACATGTAACACATAGATAGTGCCAAAAGCCTTAATCTCTTTTTTGAGTCGCCTTGGAGTGATCAAAGAGAGCTTCTTAGGTGCATTTGCAGCAAGTACCACTTGTTGCCCATGATGTAGAAAGCTCATGAAACCTTGTTGAAGGTTCATGTGAATGTCACCAAGTGAAGCCAACCAATCACACCCCATGATAATGTCGATGGGACCCATATCCAAAACCACCAAATCACCTTCCCAAGTGTATGAAGAGGATAAAACCACTTTTGTAGAAGGGCAAACCAAGCTAGTCTTCTCACTTTCCCCATTTGCCACTTGCACTTGGAACGTTGTAGGTGTCTTCTTTGTGTTGAGTTTGAGAGAGTTGATGGATTTAGAGTTGATGAAGCTATGAGTGCTCCCGGAATCCACAAGAATATGTGCAACCCTCCCATTGATGGTCCCCACCAACCTTAGTGTGCTTGGGTTCTTGCAACCCGCCAACAACTCTTGTGAGATAGAGCATATGCAAGCTGAAATTTCTGCATTGGTAGGCATGTCTCCGTCCACAAGGCTTTCCTTAACTCCACCTCCTGGATCAAACGGAAACTCACCATCCTCCGTGATGAAAGAATGGTCTTCAAGTGACTCCTCATGTGCTTCTTCATTGCAATCCTCCCATTCCTCAATGTCATGAGAGTCATCCTTGTTCTCTTCCTCATCCATGAGGATCATAGTGGCCACAATCTTCTTTGATTTGCACACATGCCCGGGTGACCACCTCTCTTTGCACTTGAAACATAGCCCTTTGCTTCTCAACTCCTCAATCTTTGGATCATCCATTCTTTGAGTCTTCTTGAAGGGTTGAAAGGGCTTCTTCTTCATGAAGTCACTACTCTTTTTGGCATCAAATTAATGTATCCCATTCTTTGGCTGTCCACCCCCAAATGATGTAGGAGTTCTTGGATTAGAGGATGGTAATGTAGAGGTAGGACCTTTCCCAAAATTGTAAGAAGTAGTGGTTGGTTTGAGTGTGTCTTTGGTGAAGGTCATGGGCTGAGACCTCTTGTACTTTGGCTCATAGAGTTCGGCTAACCTCATAGCTTCTTTGAGAGAGCTAGGCCTTTGAGCCGACACATCCGCCTTGATGAAGTGTTCAAGCCCATGCACAAACTTTTTCATCTTCATGTCTTCACTCAAGCCTTCCACGTACATTGAAAGCTTCAAAAATCTCTTGATGTAACCTCTCACCATCATCCCCTTTTGAGAAAGCTCATACCATTCTTCATGGTATCGGTCAAGCACTAAGGGTGAAATGAAGGCCAAGTTCATCTCCCGCTTCAATCCTTCCCAAGTTGATGGCGTGTTCCCTTGTTTGACCAAGTGCCTCCACCATTGATGAGCATAATCTTCAAGATGTAAGGAGAAAAATTGTACCATATCACGCTCACTTTTTGGGTAAAGTTGGAAATAGGTGTCAAGCTTGGTAGCCCACTCCTCCAACTCTTGCGGAGATGACCCGTCACCTTTGAACTTTGATAGTGAGATTTTGTCTTTGACATCCTTGGAAGATATGTGGGATGGGTTATCATGTTGGGTAGAGAGCTTGAATCTTTGCATCTTCGAGTATGACTCCATAAATTGTGCAAAGTTTTTGTAATCCCTCTTGATGATATTCGACAATTCCATCCACTTCTCGTGAGCATCCCTTTGTCTTTGGGCAAAGGACATTTGATTCCAATCGAGTGCAATCTCCTCATCATTCACAAACACCTCATCCTCTTCCCTTGAATGCATTGCCCTAGAAAAGGTAGGACCCTTTGATGCATTGAGGTGAGACAAACCCGAATGAAAAGAAGGAGGAAACATGTCCTTGACAAGAGGTCTCCGTGCATCCGCCATGAATCCCCGAGTGGATGCTCCCAATGGATCCTCTTGTACGGCCTTCATGGAATCCTCATTCAAGATGCCCTTGCCTTTTCTTTGCTGATAGTCACCATAATTCCCATGCTTTTCTTGTGCTTGAGACTTCCCAAACTTGTCCTCCATCACACCAATCCGTGAGGATAATGTTTCAAAATGAGAATCAAGCTTGGAGTCTAAGGTCTCCAACCGTTGTACAAGCATTTGCATGAGGGTGTCATGGTTAACCGCCGCTTGTGTCCCTTGAGAAATTTGATTATGTACATTGCCCCCATTGTCTTCATTGATGAATGCATCCCTTACATCCATATTACCTTCCATGTCCTCATCACCAATGATCATTTCTTGCACAACATCCCCACCCTTGCGTGGTCTTCCCTTCGGCATAGTGAAGAAATGCAAGATGTTGGTAGAATGCCCAAATGATGTCGGAATTGGACAAAAGAAGGTTCTATGGATAGGTAATGGTGTCTACTATCCTCCCAAATGAACACAGTAAGAATTAGGTGTGGGCAAGTACTCTCTGTTTTAGGGTTTGTGCGGGACAACTGAAAGTAGTAATTTGGCTCTAAAACGCAAAATATATGTCGAAATTAGGATTTTGACGGCTCTATAAAAAGCTAACGGCAGATAGAACCTACCCCTAAAAGCATTTTGATTCAGTCAAAGTGGAAGTATATTCTGTTTGACTTTGACCAAAAAGTCAACATGACTACTTTGACCGAGATTGTGATATCCGATTAAGGGGTTCTATGGCTCATTTGAAAACTCTCAAGGAGTAGAATAGAGTCGTGTAATCACTCGGACCTAATCCCAAAAATCCTAGGATTGAATTAGAGTTTTGTAAAATCCCAGAAATTCTCAAAATTCGGTCCCAAAGCTCAATCCGGCTACAAATGATTGGTGTTTCTCCCCTTGGTAGTTGTGAATAACTCTTCAAGTGTATCCATGGGGTAAATCTCCAATCAATAAGCTTGTTTGGCTCCCTTGTTGGAAAAATTCCGCCAGAGTCTCCTTTGTAATTGGAACCAAATCTCAAATGAAAATGCAACTTCTCAAATCACAATGCAATACTCTTTGTATCCCACAATGTCATGAAAGATCATATGCACTCTTTGTCCATCAAAGCATTTGCAATATCCACACAATATGACGGAAAAGGGACCCCATTGCCCAAATGCATCCACAAAGTCGATGGTGAGGATTGTTGAGGACGCGCGTTGAAGCTTGCCGATCTCCCGGCCAAGCTCTTCTCACCCCTTCACCGAGTTTTCCTCCAAGGTGAAGATTGAGGCCATTTCTTCACACCGGTGTACCTAATCCTCCTTTGTACCGCTTTACCAAGCAATCACGGCACAAAGAGTTCAAGCCATTCTCCCCTTGGCCTCTCCAATCAATGCCACGGTACCCTCACACATTGCTAGATTCTATAGAAACTTGAAGTGGTAGCAATGGTGAGTGTAGGTACAAAATGATGTGGATAATATCAAATGATAGAACAAGTTTGTTGGCTTACAAGTATTGAGCATGACTCATGCCCTTTTACAATTTAGAACTCATCAATAAAGCACGGACTCATGCCTCAATCCATCATCCAAAAGCTCCAACACAAACCAACAATTCACAATGCCCTCACCATGGCATTTGCATAAGCATTTGTTAACCACAATCAAGGCATTTGCAATTGCATTCCAACAATCCCTTTCACATCATATTGACAAATGCATTTATCCAAAACTTATGCTCTCTTATGCCCATGTGTAAAACATAGCATTGGCATGGCTATGTATAACATCCATAGTGTCCATATGGCATCAAGATGAGCATAAGAGACTCCAAAAACATTGCATAAACTTGCTATTCCATCAATGGCATGCCAAATGAGACAATGAAGAAAATCCCCCAAAATGTAATCTATGAATTGGCCAAGCTCATGTGGAATCAATTCCTTTCACCATTGCCATCAATAATGCATGGAGAAGCAATATTGGCATGTGAATGGTCAAGCTTTAATGGTTAATTTCTGAAAATTAGGGGAGTTTGAATGTGTCCAACCCTAATCCATTCCCAAGCTCCACCAAATGCTTCAAACTTGCAAGAAATTGATCAAACCACTCACCAATGTCATCCGGAAAGCTTCAATGGTAGAAAATGTTGAAGAAGCCTCTTGTTGAAGAAAAACGTAGCCTCTTTTTGCTCCCTGATTTGCAGCCAAAGAACACCATTTCTCCCTCTCCATTGGCCATGAAATGCTCCCCAAAATCTCACCAAAAAGGGCTAAAACACTTAGCAATCCTTCATGAAGCTTGTGGCTAAGCTTCATAGCTTGGAGAAGGCATGGAAGAGGCGATGAAAATCAACGAAAATCAGCCCCAAAATTCAACGTGGAAGTGAAAATTCAGCCCCATTGCTAGTCTCCATGCTCATTGAGAGAAGAAATCACCATAATATGATGCTTGCAACCATCTATGTTGAGTAGAACTTGGCAATGAAAGCTCAACTTTCAGCCATGGAGAAAGGTTCACAAGCTCCCAAATCTTGAGAAAAAATTTGAAGAAAGAGGCTCAAATGAAAGATCTCAAGAAGCTCTACAAAAACCCTAAGGTTTGGCATCAAAACGGATAAAGGAAGAGCATCCCATGGCTATGGAAAGCTTGAGGAAGAAGAAGATGATTACTAAACGTGATTAACAAAAAAGTTAATTGCAATTAGTCACTTGCCTTAAGTTTTGGCCCGACTGCCACAAATTTTTGATCCAGAGGTCCAAAATTTGATCCCAAAATGACAAAATTGACCAAAATCACTCAAAATTCAAGCAATTTTCATGAAATGCTCACCATCTCCATGAGATTAAGCAAGATTAGAGAAGATTTGTCAAGAATCACCCAAGGATTACAAGAAAATGAGAAAAAAAATTAAAAGAAACTCAAATTTTCAAGCAAATTTTCCCAACAACCCATGCATGCCCATGATCAAAATCAAGAGCTCTGATACCAATTGGAATGAAGGGATGTAATGCATGAAAAATGAGTAATCACCATGTAAACATGATGCCTAAGTGTGTTTAGTCTCTCACCAAGAGAATGGAAATAGCCTTCCACAAGCCAAGAGAGAAGATGAGCTCTAAGAAACATAAGTTTCCATTTCTAAAAATGATCATCAAAAGTTACAACCATGGTCCAAGTCCCCTCTTTTATACATGGACTTGTCCCATTATTAACCCTATTGAATAAAGTTCCTACTTTATTACAGCATGTGCATGTGTGTGTGTGTGTGAGAGAGAGAGAGAGAGAGAGAGATAGTTGTAGAGAGGGAATAGTTCTTTCCTAGAACCTTGGTCTGTCACAGCAATGCGCGGGTGCAATACTAGTATATAATCAATGAAAGATATGAGAAAGATATGAAGCTTTTCTAATTTCAAGTTTTCAAAAGGTTCGAAAGATTTTGAAAACTCAAAGGCTTTCAAGAAATATTATTCTATGATTTTGAAAAAGATTTTATGATGACTTTCAAGGTGCATCATTATTTATTATTTGTATTTCTAAATCTTTCACTTGTAATGTTATTGCCCACCTCTTGTTATCAATCTCTTTCCGTCCATCTACCTGGAGATCCAAATTTTGCACCCCCTCATGACACGCAAGAGATGGAAACCAAAAAAAAATAAACATGCTGTCTATGTACACAGACGACAGCGGATGTATTTTAAGGTATTCTCAATTTGTCAGATGTGCTTGGCAGCCATGGGCAGATACTTAGCACAAGCGCTTGGCCATCGCCATTTGGCAAGCCATGTGCAGAAGCGTTGCACAAGTGCTTGGACCATGGTATTGCTCAACCACGGAGAACCACACACATGCAAAGGTTTGACAGAAGTATGCTTCAAATGTAGAAGATCTAGAAAAATCTAAGTCCTCTAAGTAATAGAAGAGTTGACTTCTACCAAGCGACACCTCGACTCAATTTCAAAACTGAGTTTTTAACACCAAGGATTCCATCGTCATGTTTGCTACAGTTAGCTTTCAGGAAAGAAAAGGAAGGATACGTTACAATTCCAAATACACAAAAGTTGATGCAGTAAGACACTAATCAAGTACACGGCCTCCATGAGACACATTCGTCGAGTAGACAAATGGTGTTCAAAGCATGCTGTGTAAGCTTCCAAGAAGCCAAGTTTTACACAGACAACTCAAACATATGGTACAAAAAGTTTTGCTCTATGCCGTGGCTTTGAGAGAGCCACAGCATAGAGCCACATTCAGTTGCAATGAAGACTTGGGATACTGCAGTTCACATTCTCACTGATTTCTGGTGTCGGATGACTACTACAGTTCAGCAACTGTTGCGAGTTGCTGCACTCTTCATACCTAAAGCATGTTACAAGGTGGCCAATCACCATGCCAACAGCCTGCATGAAGGAGTACATGATAGTTGGGCCAACAAAACGGAAGCCCCGTTTTATCAGGGCTTTACTAAGCAGCTCAGACTTTGGTGTTTTTACAGGCACTTGCATTGGTAGCCGATACTTGCTGACAATAGTCTTATTATTCACAAAGGCCCATAAATATTTGTCAAAGGATCCAAATTCATCTGTGATCTGAACCCATCAATATAGTGTCAGTTGAGGTAAAAACTACAAGTTCTGTGGAGATGTCAGTAGGAAAGAGGAAGAAGCTTACAGCAAGTTTATTTGTATGTGATAGTATGGACGTGCTTCAACAAACTGAAGAGGCATGAGTGCAGAGTCGTACCTTTAAGACCTGAACTGCATTTTCAACAACTCCCCGAAGTTTTCCTTTATGTTGCATTATGCTGGCATTGGCCCTCAAAGATTGAAGTTTATTTTCATCAAACTTCGCAATGACTGCTGGGTCAAAACCAGCAAATAAGCTTCTGCAGATTGCAAAGGTAAAACAGTCAAAAACAGAGCTCATCACTGTACACTGTATAGAACTTGCAGCTCGTGAAACCCTATCAACAAAGAAATGTCTTCAAATGGAGGAAAAATCATTAATGACTGGATTGCAAACATGGCAGATAAGCGAAAGCGCACCTGTATTGTTCCCGTTTCTCAAAAACAGTGTGCCAAGAAACCTCTGCTTGCACCGCAACCAGCACCAGCATTTCAAAAAGCTTTCTGATTTGCATACATAAATAGACGATGAACTCACAGAATGCCACTCAACAATGGGAAAACTTTATTATAGGGGTGTTACAGCACTACACATGGACAAAATAAATTACCTGTCATCATGGACAGGAACGCCCCATTCCTCATCATGATACAACACATGAGCCGGTCCTGCACAATAAGGCATCTTTTAGCTTAAGAGACATTCAGTGTTAAAAAATCCAACAAAGAAGAGATCCTGCATAAGGTGAGTTCAGTGTACATAAATCTAAATATGCTTCTACGCTTCTACCCAGGGATGTTCAAAACTTCACATACCATGAATTTTTTTTTAATGCAATTTTGTGCCAGGCATGAACGTGGAAATTCAACCTCCTTACACATTAAGGTAACTGAGCGTGTTGCAGAAAATTCAATAAAGCCATAGCACTCTAATAATACTTAAACAGTCTAAATGAAAGGCTCAGCAGACCTTCAGAATCAATCACACACAAATGTTTTGCCATCCAGTTCAAACATGGATCTTGAACTTGTTGTAAACAGTAGGCAAAATTTTGATGAAGACACATTGTAAGCATCATACATTCAACAAGGGCTCACTCAGGCATACAGTCTTGGCTCCAAAAAAAAATATTAAGATCTGAGTCCCAAAAATGTGGTGATTTTACCGCTTGTAAAAGGCTAGATGCGTGCATTGGCTTTTGCTTCGGTAAGCAACCTAAGGACCTCACTTCCTGTAACATTTATACTTTCATTACCATTAAGCTGAAAACTACATCTAGCATTGCAAAATTGTACACCTAGGACAAGATTCTCATACAAGGGAGTCAGAGCATCCTTCCAGAACTCAGCCCCCACCTACATGGAGTGAGCTCATTGACCAAAAAGTGTTCTTTGCCTCCGCCCATATATACAGGATCTGCGGATAGGTGAGGCATAGGCCTACCGTTATTGCCGAGTCATGGAAGCGGTGCAAACGATGCACTCCGCCGGTCCCTGCTGGATTCCAACCTTTGACCCCAGCCAATCAAGGTGTGGATGCTAACTACTTGTGGCCCACGCAACTTTGTTATATATGTTGATATACAGTTACACTTAACAATATCTGTCCGTGAAAGAGGGGTCAGACAAGTCCTCATGGCTGCCTCTGTTTAGGCCAGACTTGTTGCCTTGGCACTTCAAATGTCTGTGAGCGGTTGTGAAGCACCCCTAACTAACTTCACATTGAAATAAAGTGGAAATGTGCATTATAGCCTGCAATATGATTCTCATATTTTGAAAGATGTATACTTCTGTCCCCACTCACTCTGTCATCGACTAGGCAATGGAGGAGGCTGACACTTCAGTTTTGTAAATATGGCTTTCGAATGCTCAATAAAGAAAAAGCTTACAACCAAAGACGTAAGTACGTAAGTTCTACCTAGAGGCTAGCATTGCAGATGCATTGGTACGTAGATGCAGAAAAACAGCAACCCCCCCCCCCTCTCTTCCCCTTCCCCTTTCAAAAAACAAAAGAAGGGCATTCTATATTTTAGCCTTGAAGGTCCAAAATGGGAAGGCGCAAGCGGCTTTCCCCGCATGGAAATATGCTCCTGGAAATGTGCTCAAGGAGAATGACTCAACATTTCTGCAAAACAACATATGCTTTTTCCCTAAGTGTGGCAACATTTCATCTCCTTAACTGTGGCAATATTTCATCCTACCTGTGCAGTACAACTCCACAGAAGAATGCTACAGTGCACTTCAGATACATAGAGTAACGAGCATGGTTTTCCCTTGGAAAAACCACAGCTGCACACTTCATAAGCAAGGGTAGGAAAGTATTGCTTTCTGGAAAAATGCTCCTCTTAATACCCCGAGTTTTAGTGCATTTTGTGATAACGCATGCAGTGGAGGTTCTTTAACCTCTGGCATACGAACGCCACTGCCGAAAAGGAGCAGAGGTTACCTAAGCGCTTAATCAGCACTGAGGAGACAGTTCACAGAAAAACGGAAAACTTTCTTCGCTTGGAAAATATTCTGATAAAAGCTGCGGTGAGCAGGAAAAGAGTGCTTACCGCTCTGAGATGTGATCCAGCCGCAACGTTTCTTCTGGTTATGTAGAGAAGAGGGGCCAGCTAAACCCTCCGGCACGATTCTGCCAACCTTGGGGCTGCCGATGCCTTGTTTCTGCCTGGATCTGGCTATGATCTGCTGCCTCTGCTCGGTGCTTCGATTCATCCTCACTTTCGGCTGCTGCTGTGCTGCTAAAGAGCTTTTGCCCAAGCTCGCGCCCGGATATGCTTGCCGGCTGCATTCTGTCGCATCACGAAGAGCCTCCTCGCCCTCTCCGCCTGCAGCTTTCTCTACACAATCAGACTTTGCCTTTTTCTCATCCGCGCAAGAAGGCACGTCTTCGCTTTTCTCGTGCAAACATATTGAGTTTAGGGTTACGGTCAGGGTTAGGGTTACTTGCTCTGCAGCAGGCTCCGGTAGCTCCTTTGCCTGCGGTACCTTGCCGGCCCCGGCCACCGGCTTGGTGGAGCCTTTTCGCGGCAAGCTACGCGCTGTGTAGCCTGCAGGCCTTAAGACCGAGCTGCGCTCTGCTGGCTGAGAGCTCCTTGCGCGCAATCGGGAAGCTGCAGCAGCAGACATTGACACTTTCGTCCCTAGCTTTCTGTGCAAGTTTTCTCTACTTCAATTTTCCCGTTTAGTTGGAGGAGAAGCTCTTGCGGCGCTAGGATGATATGGTGGAAACGAGCCAGAAGGCATACTCGGGGGAAAGAAGCTCCGCTCAGAAGGAAGAGTTGAAATCTACGACAATGGCAAAGATAGAGAGAAAGAAGAGGTGAGGGAGGAGAGAAAGGAAGGGGGAAGCAGGGTAGCGACCAGCAAAAGGCATCGTCTGCTCTGCCTGCAAGGAAAACGCTCACGCACAGAGACAGAGAGAGAGAGAGAGAGAGAGAGAGAGAGAGAGCAGAGCGAGAGAGCGCGTGGAATCGTGAATGGCTTCGCCCACCTGTCAGTCAGGCCTCCAGAGACGTCTCGCCTGCTCAACAGGTTCCGCCGGTCATCGCGTGCATTGAATGCCGCCCCTCCCCCTTCCCCGAGACCGTTTTCCTTGAGCATCCCTCTAAAAATACTTTGATTTTGGGGGGTGTGTGGGTCTATTTGAATTTGAAAAAAGAGAGCTTGAGGAGGGTCCCTGCCTACGCCTAGGCATTGGGAGGACCCTTTTCCCATGGGCCTTAAAGCTTTTTGCTTCTTCTATGCATTATATATTCTATGCCTAGTACAAGTGCTTTTTTTTGCAAGAAGAGCTCTAGAGGGCAATCGCCTCGTGATCGCTACGCAAGGCGGCCAATTGTAGCATCCCGCTTATTGTGAAAGGGGGGTCTTCAGTCATGCTACAAACCCATCGATAGTAAGGGGCCATCCAAACCCACTCCCCCTATTGTTGTGTATGAAAGCAAGGAATGTTGTGCAACGAACCGCCTTAGAGCCCTTTCCCACGATACATACTCGAAAATCATTCAACTTTATTTCGAAAGTTGGATACAAAGCTAGATGGAGTCCTCAATATGTGCCTACGTGTTGTTTTCAAATTTAATTTATTAATATGGAATATTCGAAAGTATCTTCGTGTTATTTTGCGCATGCTTTGGTTGTTATAGTCGGCCGCATGCATTACGCGTGTCAAGGTGTATTGTGTTATAGTCGGCCGCATGCATTACGCGTGTCAAGGTGCATGGAGTACGCATGTCAAGACTGGGTGTGGAGTACGCGTGTGTAGGTTGGGTGCTAGGAGCTTCTGGACGAATGTTTGCAGGCTCTATGCTGGGAGCTTCTGGGTGAATGTTTGTGTGGAGCTCGTGCAGTGCTCCGCTTATGGCGGTTTGTGTGCCAACTGGATGTCAACCCTGTAGAGCCATACATAAATTCCTCTGAAGAGAAAACTGCAGAGTTTCTCAAAGCCATCAGCGAGGGAGATGAGTTCATCTCAGTGCCACCAAAGCTTGACCTCAGTAGAGAAGCCTTTGTCTGAATCTTGCAGTTTGCTTTCCTTGAAACATCCGCTAGATACTGATGTACATAAATAAAACTTCTAGTGGATCAATAAAATGAAGTTTGCGTTCATGTTCATGATTTTTGTTTTTTAATTTCCGTTATTTCTTATAAAGTGTTATGTGCTCATTAATGCCCACGCCAGTGGGCATTAATGAGCACTAGTCACAAAATCTCAATATGCACTGCAAATATATCTCAATTTCTTGACAAACTAAGACTCTTTACAGACTATCCTACCATGGGCGAGGAGTGTCACGACAACACACCCCACTCATCATCCAATTTTGTCATGAACTGTAGCTTTTTGCTTGGGCGCAATGAGTCTGTAAAGACTCTAATAGTTTCCCTTAAACTTGACAACCCTAGCTTGAGAGTACTAATTATTTCATGACAAAAAAATGTGTGTGATAGTGCTTCCAAATGAGAAAGTTGTGAAGAAGATCTAGGCTTGCTTCTTCAAGTATATGAAAGGTATATACTCATCACCACGAGTTGTGAAGAAGATCTAAGCTTGCTTCTTCAAGTATGTGCAAGGTATATACTTGTCTTGTAACCACATGTTTGTCCCAAAACTTCATTTACTACTTCTTTAAAGGAGGTGACAAATGAAATTCTCACATGGAAACAAGCCCCCAATCTTCTTTGCATGGGCAAGGGCTCTTACTAGCTTTTGTAAATTATGGAAGATGCTTTCAACAAATCACTATCATAACTTTTTCTATGTCAATGCATAAAGACATGGGGCTATAGATATAACGAGGTTGCATCAAAAGACAAGTATTATTTTGGGCTTTACATTTCCTTTCTTACAATAGAAAAGGATATTTCTAAAAAAGGCATTGGGCCTTTTTGTGGTTGAAGCCACTATTACGGCTCAACTAGTGTTGAATAACATGTGAATTCCTTTTATTGAAACATTTCCCCTAAAAATGATTCAAACCCAATATATAGCTAAGCATTTGTCAAATTTCTTGCATAAGTTGCTTTTTGGTGGAATCCAATCCTTTTAACTATTGAGAAACAGCTTTTCAAGGTTTCAAGTCATTTCACAGAATCGGGCTAGACTCAACAGGATCTTCTTTCCCCCCCTGATTTTTCCAAGCCCGTTCCCTTGGCTATGGTTTCACTAGATAGTACATATGGGCATTGGGAATCTCATTAATACATTCATCTGCATCACTAATTAGAAGAGGAGGCATTTGGCTACCTTAAGGGAGTCATAATTACTCATGTTGTTTACCCACACTTGATTGAATTTCTTCACTTTGACATTTAAAGCACTAGGTAGAAATCACATTGCATCAACATCCGTGTGGACAATCACAATGCTTTCTTTTAATTAAATAGTCGGATTCCCCTCGGTCCATACGAATTCAGAGATGAGTGTTCACACCACCTAGGGAGGGTTGCCCCACAAGGGACACCAATATGCACCCATCAGTCATTCGATAATGCTTTGCCTTCATCAAATTGTTCTATGTTCAATGGCACTCGTATCTTGTCAAGTTTTTGAGTAAACTAGGGGAGGCATTGAATCTCATGGAAAACTATTCATGTTTACTAGATTCAAAGGAGCATCTATTGGTCTTTATGAAGATCTATTTTCACCATTAAGTGTGGGTTATGAATATCTAGAGTATATCTTTGTGCATGCCTATCCATCGGCTCTAGGTCTATAAAGACCCTATAATGCCTTACACGCATGGCTCATCCTTGTGGAATGGAAATGAGAAAATCCTTCATTTATAGGTTTATATAATGGTCATCATCAATTGAGGCATGGCTATTTCAATAACCATGCTCGTGTCTTAATTGAATAAGCATCTTCTGAAAGGTAGTCATTAATGTGAAAGCCATCCATATACTAAAAGCATGCTCATCCTAAATTAAGACATGAATGCATCTCTCTCTCTCTCTCTCTCTCTCTCTCTCTCTCTCTCTCTCTCTCACACACACACACACACACACATATATATATTGTAATATGAATTGAAAATCACATAATAAGACGAGGACATGCAAGGCATTGTTGAAAATGATACATCTTTTTGTGAGAATACACAATAGTAGAAGTAGAATCAACACAACTTAAAGCACTAAATTGCAGAAAGGAGTGGAGAGTAAAAAATATTATTGCTTGCAAACTAGTGGCACATCTACCTATCTGTATGCTTTGGATGAGGAGCTTTGATGGCGATCTAGATAGACTCAAGAGTGATTGAACACAATGAGCTCCATGATGAGCTAAGGCTGTTGTGGCACATCTACCTATCTGTATGCTTTGGACGAGGAGCTTTGATGGCGATCTAGATAGACTCAAGAGTGATTGAACACAATGAGCTCCATGATGAGCTAAGGCTGTTTAGACCCTCAATCGAGCTAAGGCTGTTTAGACCCTCAATCGAGCCCCATAATTTGAGCACAGTGTGTCCTCAGTTTGTTGCACTCACTAATGTGATCACTTAGCCTACAACACAAGCATGCATTCTACTTGGCAGAGTGCCAAGTCTACATAATCCATCTCCTAACCACTTGGCTACCACCATCCAATGTCTAAATCGAGAACTCACCACAACGGCTACTCCTTATCTGGGGGGGGTTACATTATAGAGCACATCTTTCACCTATAGAAATGACACAAGGGTGGAGCATGAGCAAATGCTTATCCAACACTTTTCTTATTGAGCAAATTCTTATCTGACAATTTTCCTATTGGGGCTAATAAATCCATGAGTACTTGCTTTTAGATACATTGAAAGAAATCCCTTTATGGTTTTAAAAATAGAGTGAGTACTTTCCTTGTTGAAAAATGCACCCCAAACCACAAAGTCACAATATAAAGACAAGACTAAAGTATGATTTATAGAAAAATGAGTGTGGATGAATATCTTTTGTTGCAAAACTTATGGTAGGAACAAGCATCATGGAATATTTCTTCTCCATCGTAGTCATGTATGATGTTATGCAAATTGCATGCATTCATTTCATGCACTTCATCAATGTTCACATGTGAGATACTATTTTCAAACATATGATTAACCCTTCACAAAGTAGCATTAGATGTCTTAAAATGGATAATTCTTATTTTGATATCAAATTTGAACCTACTCTTTGTAACACTATCTTTACGTCGTGAAATATTAACATTAGATTTGCATATGCAGCTATATTCTAGAAATCTAGTACACAATATATGGGTTTTCTTTCCTAGTCCTTCTAATTTTTTTTAAATATCCTTATAGATATATGTTTTCATAGTTTTATTTTATTTTATCCTTATAGATAAAAAATTATTTTCTTATAGATATATGTTTTCTTTTCTAGTCCCTTATAGATAAATGTTTTCATAGTTTTTGCCTTTGAATTCTAAAACTTGTATAAAGGCCATGGTTTCTATGTTTGTAGCTCTATGTGGATCTTTCTACCTAGATTTTAGGTTCAAGCATATATTGACATATTTGATACATGCTCCCTAATCTACAATTATCTTTTATACCTTTAAAACAATCTTTCAGACCTTTCATAGCCTACTCCTACACCATAAGGTAATACATTAACTCCTACCTATATTGAACCATTAACACTAGTTTTGTTTTTTTAAGCCACTTTACTTACTTTTAAAGACTATTTGTACAAAAACATTCCTCTTTAATCGTAATGTTTCAAAGAGTTTCCTTCTAGGTAAATACGATATTAGTTGAAAACAATATTACCTACCATTTGCAAAATATAGTTTTCCATGGTTATCACTCAGACACTTTTTAGGGGGGAAAAGTTTCAAATTTGATGTTTTTAAATTTTCTTTGAGAACAACATAAATCTTAAATAGTTTTTAAAGCATGCTACAAGTAAGATACCAAAATTCTTATGTAATAACATTGGGCGTTTGTTCTAGTGGTTAAAGGGGGTGGCTTGTAACTTGGAGGTACTAGGTTTGATCCTTGGCTAGACACACGATTGTTACCTTGCCCTCACTTTGTAGAGGATATGAGGGGTCCTCACAAAGTATGTTGCTCCCTTCTAGTAGTCTCCAAATTTTTTTTATTAAAAAATCTTATGTAATAAGTACCTTTCATTAACAAAAGACATACTTTTCTATTTACTTCTCCTTAAAAGCAAGGTTATCAAATTCTTCTCCTAAACAAAGACATACTTTTCTATATACTTCTCTTAAAAGCAAGGTTATTATAATATTTTCATGCTATTTTTACTATATAAAAGAAATCCAAAACTTTGATCATGTGTTAATGCATGCTAACAAAACAAGGTCAAATAGAATCATAAAATTTTAAGTTGATTTGCACTGTTTTTTTAAATCTCATAAATCCACCTTGAGTTATTTTTGTGGCTTAAGTCACTTTTTTTTATAGGACCATGGTACATGGAGATTAGAATATTCTATAAATTTAATAATAGAAGAAATCAACCATAAACACCATAGCATAACTCAAGAGCATGAAAATCAAAGAACACAAGATTGGGTGCAATCTCCCCCCCAACGGATGTGGCTCCACTCCCACACGCGGTATTTAAATCATATTATCATAAATCTAGCCCTTGGAGCCATAAATAGCATAGCTTTTCCAAAATTGGGCTTTTACAAAATTGAACCATAGTCCTATGCTTTTAAAGTATCTCATCAAAAATAAAACTTGCCCAACATATATACAATGGGCCAAACCATACAAAACCAAATATTTAGCACACATGTGCTCGACTAGATAATCTTGTTCAATGTCCACCTTGGTTGTTTCGAATTCATGATCTATACTCAACATAGTCCACAATGTTTGATCACAATTACTTTGGAATCACTCACAAAAATAATTCTAACAAATGGAAATCATTTACTACCATGCCTCACACATAATTAATTGGATTCACTCCCATGATAAAATATTCTAAAAAATCTCACTCCCCTGATACTTTCATGGCAATTACAAGTCACCTTTTGTGGTTCAAGTCACATAGTGCATCAAATTGGATGCGGTCCTTCCATGGAAGATGTTCAAATTAATGATGAACAAATGGAGGAGAGAGTTTCAAGCTCCCCCATAATATCCGATGACGTATTGAGAATTGCCAAGGGTTATTTGGAATAGTGTAGGATATGGAACAAGAGGCTCACTCTCTGCTACGCGACAAGGGTCGCAATATGTAAAGGATCCTACTAGGAAGAGGAGTTACACAAGTAGCACCTCCTATACAGACTTTTGTGCCAAGGGGAACCTTTACCCATCCACAAGAGAAAATCTCTTGCACTCCTAGGATTAAGAGGGACGTGGAGAGTATTGCCTAGAGACCTTTTTTCCATACGAGTAAGGAAATGGAGATAGTAATGAAATTTAGAGAGGCCCCAAGAGTCGTGTGATGACTTGACACTCGAGATGGCATAGCCAAAGATGGAGTCTTCTTTTCCTTAGGTTGGGGTAATTCTAACATGTTATTCTTAAGTTCAGTGGCCATTTTACAACACACATCCAATGTGGTTAGTTTTGACAAAAGCAAATAGTTATGCATTCTAGAGTCTTGTACTCACTTCTGAAAGCATAACAATATGTTCACCCTAATGAGCCTCTCTCAAAGCTTACACCGAGAGTTTAAATATTTAAGTTGAGAGACATAATCTCTCATTGACTTGTGCTCTTGTTACTTATTGTTGTAGACCTATGCCACTGGGCTCCACTTGTCACTATTTCTAGCAACGCTTAGCACAAAGTTGTTCTTAAGCCAAGTAAACCTTATCCTCTAGCTTAAGCATCCTTTATACCAGTGATGTACCTTCTTCCCACCTAATGTTAGGGAAAAAGAATGGATCTTTGTGAACTCATTGATGTGTCCACATGTTTCACAAATGGACACATCCAATGTGGTTGGTTTTGACAAAAGTAGATAGTCATGCATTCTAGAGTCTTGTACTCCCTTTTGAAAGAACGGTAACATGTTAACATCAGTGAGACTCTCTCGAAGCTTAAACCAAGAGTTTTAATGTTTAAGATGAGAGACATAATCTCTCATCAACTCATGCTCTTGTTACTTATTATTGTAGAGCTATGATAGCGGGATCCACTTGGCACCGCTTCTAGCAACGCTTGGCACAAAGGCATTCTTAAGTCGAGTAAACCTTATCCTTCAGCTTAAGCATCCTATATACCACTGATGAACCTTTCCACCTAATGTTAGGGAAAAATAATGGATCTTTGTAAACTCATTGATATGTCCACATGTTTCACAAATGGACTTAAATATTTCCAAATGTTGGATGGGATTTTCATCTCTATTGAAGCTTTGCATTAGTTTTACTATGCGATATGGCCTCATGGAATTTTACCTCGGAACATGAACTTGAGGAGTTCCCAATTCTCTTGCCGCCCCCTACCTATTTCAACTCTACTATCCTTAACAAACCACCTCGGGTAGCTATAATTAAGATTGAAACTGGCTCATAGTGTATATGTCCTCTCCATCTTCCCCTTGCCCTTCCTAGTGGATTAGTCTCTCGATGATACTCCTCTCTACTCGAGATCATGGGAAAGGATGGGATTTCTATATTAGTGCTTCTCTCCCATGGTGGGGAAATCTCTCTTGCCCTTGTAATACCATTGTTTACACGTACACTAGGAAATCAAGATTGGTTAACATTTTGTTAATGTCTTCCTTAGTTTACGGTTGTTCTTTGGATTTTTTCCCTTTTTCTAAGTTGGGTAGCCCTTTTCTAGTCACCTTTTGGCTCCTCCTGGATTGGCTCAAGAGGGGACATCCCCTCTAATAATGCTTGTTTCGGGGCTTGAGCTTGTGCCACAGCCTCCAATCTATCCATTTCTTGTGTGTCTAACTCTAGGATTGGCACTCTTTCCCAGTGTCTCTATTATGCCAGGGCCCTTCTAGCAGCCAGTTCTTGTTTCTGTTGGTTATAGATTTGCAATTGTTTGACTCAGACACCAGGGAAAGGCAGGTAAAAAATATGATAGTCGATGAATTGATCATGGGCATCTTTAAAAAGGTCAATCTAAAGGAGGCAAGGGAACCTCCCAACAATGCACACTTATATCCAAGGAGAGAGCTACTTTGGTGGTCAATATGTAGACAAAACCATCATACACATATTGAATGCCCACATCTGCAACCCAAACCACTACTCTATTATGCACATTGTAGATGCTTAGGAAATCATGAGACATTCATGTGCAGATATGGTGTTCAACCACTAGTACAAATATCGGTAACTACAATGCACACTTATACCCAAGGAAAGAGCTACTTTGGTGCTCAACATGTAGACAGAACCATACAAGTACTGAACGCCCATATCTGCAACAACCTGGACTATCCTTGAAAAGGCCAATCTAAAGGAGGCAAGGGAACCTCCTAACAATGCACACTTATACCTAAGGAGAGAGTTAGTTTGGTAATAAATATGTAAATAAAACCATACAAGTAGTGAATGTCCACATTTGTGGCCCAGGCCACTACCCTATTACCCACATTGTAGATGCTTAAGAAATCATGAGACATCCATGTGTAGATATGGTGTTCAACCCCACTAGTACAAATATTAGTAGCTAGACCAATCCTAGCTTTACCAATGCACCAATCTCCATAATGGTAATATTGGACCTACATCCGCGTCAAGACAAGGTTATACATGGGGAATGTATAGGGTATCTAACATGCCCTTATGTTAAGAATCATGGTGCCCTAGGTAATGGCTATGGAAGCTTACTAACACTAAATGCATAAACACAATTAACCTAACCTATGGTGGGTGATACCTAGATGAACACATGGTGTGTGTATAGACTTGGACATGAAACATCTCCCCCCTGGGTGCTTGATTAGCTACTCTTAGGTGGTCAAGAATGTTTACATTTGCATCACTTCTCTTAGGTTCTCTCTGGCTACTCTTAGGTGGTAAAGTGTGCTTATAAACACAGATTTTCCTACTCATTTGGTGGCTTACAACATATGAATTTATTAGGTTGGGGTAGTGGTGGTAGCTCCTTTGTTGCTCATTGTTGTTGCTTGCTTGAGATCTCCTTGCTTTTGCTTGATGATGACGATCCCTTGTTCTGACCTCATGTTTGTTTGAGATCTCCTTGCTTTTGCTTGATGATGACGATCCCTTGTTCTGACCTCATTTTTGCTTTAGGTCTCCTTGCTTTTGCTTGATGAAGATCCCTTGTTGCTAACCTCATGCTTGCTTTAGGTCTCCTTGCTTTTGCTTGTTGATGAAGATTCCTTGTTGTTGCTGACCTCATGCTTCATGTGGATGTCGTGTCCTTCTTCTTCTTCTTTGCGTTGTTGGATGCTTCTTGGCTCTTGGTCTTTGCTCTTTGGCTTGACTCTTGGCCTTTGACCGATTCTCCTTTGCTTATCTTCATGTCCACCTTTTGGCATTGTCTTCTTCATTGTGCCTTCCAAGTGTAGACTTTGTCTACACTTGACTCTTGGCCTTTGACCGATTCTCCTTTGCTTATCTTCATGTCCACCTTTTGGCGTTGTCTTCTTCATTGTGCCTTCCAAGTGTAGACTTTGTCTTTGTTGCCTCTTGTGCTTGGTGCTTTAATTCTTCTTCCTTAAGTGCAATTTGTGCTTCATCGCATATGCTTTCAGGTATGAGTGCCATGCATGTGGTCTCCTCATGCATGTGTGCTTTTGGCATACTTGGGAGAATGTTTTATGCAATCATATTATGTTTTATGTGGTGCTTTGCCTAGGTGTGTGTCCCTTCCCTGATGAACTTCTCAATGCTTAATACCATGTAACTATTTGCCATTTGAGAAGGTCTTAGCATGAGCTTTAATAAATCTCTATGGTAGTGTCTAATCTCATACAAGTGATAGTGAAAATGCTTTAAATGTTTCCAAACACTGACTCAAATGTTAAATGATGAAGTTTGATGCTCATGTAAGGTTAATACAACCCAAATGTGTGAGTGATAAGCTCATTTTCTACGAATTACTATCAATCGTCGTCAATCGTTTGATTTATCATTTGTTTTATAGTTCAATTGTCTACAAGTTTTTCAAATTGTCTACAAGTTTTTCAAATTGTCCGATTACACTAGTTCACCAATTGCTGTGTAGAGCAATTGCTCTGATTTTCTGATTGTAGCTTCTTCAATTGGTTGGTCCAATCATCTAGTCATTGATTTTTCAATCATACAATTAGTGATGTTTAATCAATCGATCGCATCCCTTCGATCCTCCACATCTCTAATCATCCGATCTTATAGCTCAATTAGTGATTCCCCTTGTCTGATTGTTGACCTAATCGTCCGATTTCACAATCTCCAATCGAAAATTCTTCATCTCCAATTGTCTTGATCAAAGACTCCAATCTGATTAAGATTTTTACTCGAGAGTTCATTAGAAGCAGCTGCAAACTTCAATTCAAGCTTTATTTTACCATCTTTTCTTCTTCAATTCTCCACTAACAGTCAGGTATGGCCAACAACTCTACAAATGATTTGTTTGGTATTGTTTCCAAAGAGGATAAATTAGATAGATCAAATTACTCTCTATCAAGTTTTAAGGTCAGAAATGTCCTAGCTCTGCAAAAGGCCTATGGGGGAACGACAGTGGTGAGATGAACCACCTTAGCATAATTATTGCTGTTACTCCTCAAAAGGGTAAGGGCCAATAGATCCAATAGTAATTTCCTCAAATTATTGCTGACTAAAGAAGATGGGATTCACATGATGCTCAAGCTTTGGCATTGATTTCCTTGTCAGTTTAGTAGGCCTATTGTTTTGCACATTCACTCTTGTAGAACATCCATGCTTGCTTGGAACACTCTAGAAGTTATGTATCAAGCTAATGCAAGGATTGCCTATCTCAGCAGAAGGTAACTTGACAACAAAATAATGTAAGAAAAAGGGTCCATGAATGAACATTTAACAAAGCTACATGACTTGAGATAATAACTTCTCAATATAGATGAAGTCATTCTTGAAAAGGATGTGATTAGCATCACCCTTAATTCTTTGCCCAAATCTTACCTGGGTTTCAATACTTCCCTCCATCTTTTATTGAGTAGAAATGCAGTCCCTCTTACTTATAGGAGCTTGTAAGCTTACTATTGTAGAAGGAAGAATGAATGTTTATGTGAGTTCTAGTGATTAAGCTTTAGCAACCAAGGATAAGGGCAAGAAATTTAAGCAGAAGACTAATTCCAATAAAACTTATGAGGCTAAGGGTGATTCTGTATAGCCAAAGAAGGTTACTTTACCGATATTATAAAAAGCCTGGCCATGCAATTGAAATTTTCTTTAAACTTCAAAACAAAGAAAAGAAGAAGAAGAGGAATCCAATAAGGGTTCTAGCAGCTATGCCTCTGACGATAAGAGCTCTAAGAAAGAGGACTCGTCTAATGTTGTTGTCCATCAAGACTTCTTAGTTATGGCTATTTGCAGTTATAATCTTGCATGTCTCATGGGGTAATTGTCTCACTAACAATTAGTTTCTTGATAATGGTGCTTCTAAACACACAACTTCTAAAGAAGTTTGGTCAAATATATATGGAGAATGGTGCAAAGTGGTCACACTATTACGTGTGCTAATAATGCCTCTTACCTTGTCAAAGGTATTGGTGAGATTGTTCTCAATACTGTTAGTAATGAGGATCGTTGTCTTAAAAATATACTTTTTGTTCTAGGTATTCACAAAAATATGCTTTTTTTGCTGACTCTAGCAAGGGGGGAACTTAATATTGAATTTGTAGATGACAAATGCATTTAGGATACACAAATTGTGCTTACTGGATCTTTGACCATAGGTGGGTTGTACAAATGACATGTATGACAAGTGTGATGTTGCTTGTCTAGCGGATAGACTTCTAATGACATGTATGACAAGTGTGATGTTGCTTGTCTAGCGGATAGACTTCTAATGCAATGAAAGATGTCTAGTTGTGGCATGCTAGGTTTGGCCACACTTCTATTGGTGGTTTGATGCTTTTACAACAACATGGGATGTTAGAGGATCTTCCTCATCTTGATCCACCCACTAAGATATATTTGTGAAGGATGCATCCTTGGTACACTTGCTTGCCAACCTTTCCTAAAGAATGTATCTACTCGATAGAGGTGATCACAAATTACAGCTCATACATAGTGATCTGTGTGGTCCAATGAGGACTACTTCTTTGGGAGGAAACTTATATTTTGTTACATTCATTGATGATTAGTCTTACCCCATGAAAGAAAAATTAGAGACATTTTCTTATTTTCAACATTTTGTTGCTATGGTTTAAAATGAAATTGGCTTAAAAATTCAAACATTTTGTTGCTATGGTTTAAAATGAAATTGGCTTAAAAATTCAAACTCTCCATTCCGACAAGGGGGGAATATATGTTCGATGCATTCAAAGATTTTTTGGCATAAAAAGACATAAAGCATCAGTGTACAACTCCTTATCCACACCACAATAAATTAGTATTACTGTGAGATGCAACAGGACTCTCATGGAGATGGGTAGATGCATGGTTAAACGTCAGCAGCTTTGACACAAGTTTGGGATAGAAGCAGACCTATATATGGCAAATACATAAAAGCACTTGATCGAGTGCTGTAATTACTTACCAAAGTTTTGTTTATAAGTATTTTATGATTTTTTGGAGTTTTTAATGGATCCTTATGATTTTTATAATATTTTTCTTTTGTATAAGTTTTTTTGATAGTGAAATAGAAATTTCACATGAACATGCATATAAACACTAGAAATCTGTTTTTTACGATTTTTTGGAGTTTTTAATGGATCTTTATGATTTTTATAATATTTTTCTTTTGTATAAGTTTTTTTGATAGTGAAATAGTAAAGTCACAAGAACATCCATATAAACACTAGAAGTATGTTTTTAATGATTTTTTGGAGTTTTTAATGGATCTTTATGATTTTTTTTAAAAAAAAAATCTTTTCTTAGTTTTCTACTTTTTAGAAATCCAAAAAGAATCCGAGATTTCTAAGTCAAGGATCTGGATCTTGGATCGACAATTTGGATCACAAACAATCTGTATTTTTCAAGTATTTTTTGACACTAAAACGATAAACTGACCAGAAAATGGGAAAAAAAATGTACAAGGTGCAAATAAACAATGCAAGTATGTTTTTTAAAATCTTTTCTAGGTTTTCTACTTTTGGAAATCCAATGGGATCGGCGATCCGGATTCACAGAGAGAGAGAGAGAGAGAGAGGGAGAGAGAGAGAGAGAGAGGGGAGGAGCTAAGTTTGGGCTGGGCTAAGGGGTGGTGGAGGTAGTTGGAGGAGATAGTGATGGAGGGATTGGAAGGGCTAGAGAGAAAATGTCCACATTTTTAAGAGAGAAGGGTTGTCAGCAAAAGCTCCCTCCCAAGCTCCCCCAAAAAACACACTCGGTCATTCTGAATCCAAATTGCTTCTCTTTTCAGATTGTCACCTTTTAGATCAGGCGATTACAAATTTGGATTGTATAGTCTACTATTGATCATCGCCAATCCTAAATTATAATCATCTACCACTAATATTCAAATCGTCGATCCAACTCTTGGATTTGCTGCCCATTTTTAGATTATTCAAGACCTAGATCATCCCACTTCTTGAATCGTCAAGTTTTTCAACTCATTTGATTTTCACATTGTAGCTAGTTCAAGATCGTGATCATCTAATATTCAGATTGGTTGTGATCCAATTCATCGATCCGAGATCTAAATCATTGACTCAGAAATCCTGGATTCGGATCACCAATCTGATTGGACTTTTATAAATTTCCAAAATCAAGAAAAGATTTAAAAACATACTTGAATTGTTATATGCATCTTGCACTTTTTTCCCATTTTGTTCTCAGTTTAATGTTTCACTATAAAAAAATACCACAAAAAACATTATAAAAATCATGAAATCCATTTAAAAACTTTAAAAAATCATAAAACACTCATAAACATAACCTTGGTAAGTGATTATGGTGCTGGATCAGGTGCTTTTATATATTTGTGATTAGGTTGAATCATTGCTTAGTCTTATTCTGACTCGACCTTTGAATACGAGACTTTACCTCATGCTCCATCCGACATTAGGGAGCGATACTTAATGCCATGTAGAGTTGAGCTCCCTAATTACGCTAGACACAAATTTCAATTACCAAACAAGAGTCCTTCTGTAAGTGAGAATGGAACTTAGTGAGCCCCAGGTATTCATAAGTGAAGCAACAAGAAGAGCTAAAAGGGCTCAAGTAGCTCGTCAAACTGGAGAGGGATGAGCTACTAATGAGAATGCATGATTTGAATCATAGTATATCAAAATAGTCGATCTGAGATCCAAATCGTTGACTGAAAAATCTTCTCTCTCTCTCTCTCTCTCTCTCTCTGTGACCCTCTTCCCTTTCTCTCTCTGTCTTCCCTCCTATTCCCTCTCTCTCTCTCTCTCTCTCTCTCTCTCTCTCTCCCTCTCTCACCCTCTTCCCTTTTTCTCTCCCTCTCCCACTTTTTCCCTCTCTCTTCCATATCCCTATCCCTATCTCTCTCTCTCTCTCTCCCTCCTAGCCTTCCACCCTCTCTCTCTCTCTCTCTCTCTCTCTCTCTC
This sequence comes from Cibotium barometz, assembly GCF_041138505.1. Classification (NCBI taxonomy): domain Eukaryota; kingdom Viridiplantae; phylum Streptophyta; class Polypodiopsida; order Cyatheales; family Cibotiaceae; genus Cibotium; species Cibotium barometz. The sequence continues at coordinate 1,981,708 of NC_141091.1, read as the reverse complement.
TCTCTCCCCCCCTTCCCCCCTCTCTCCCTCTTCCCTCTCTCTCTCTCTCTCTCTCTCTCTCTCTCTCTCTCTCTCTCTCTCTCTCTCTCTCTCTCTCACCCTCTTCCCTTTTTCTCTCCCTCTCCCACTTCTTCCCTCTCTCCTCCATATCCCTATCCCTATCTCTCTCTCTCTCTATCTACAAATCCCATTTACATTTTGATACTCCATGTATGGTATTTTGAACCATCAAGCTTCTCAGACTTTTCTGAGAAGTGTCCATAGTGATGACTTGATGAATTAGATATAGTGCAACACTATCACAACTCACACACATTGATAAGTGGGATTCTTTATCAGTTAATAAGATCCTTGTACAAGGATATGATCTCTCACACAAAGAGGTGCAATATGATAAACTCAATTTGAATGCACATAAGGTGATAACCACACACTACAAAGTCAAAATTGACCTTCCCCAAATAAATGCATTTGAGCACACATAAGTTTTGAGAAGTTAAGGGATTGTGTGAAGTAGTAGTAGTGTGGTGGAAGGGTTCTTTCCTTTTTAATTTTATGAGAAATTTTTTATGCCTTGTGATGTGCCTTGGTTGGAGTGTGAAGATACGTAGGCATGATGTACTCTCTTCACTCAGAAGGGTGTGAGATGCTCCTAGACTGAGAGCATGTTACAAGGTGATGGTCACAAATGTCATACATACAAGGTCCACTTAGGATTGTGTAACTAAGCCAAGATGATGATGCTCACAATGGTTATGTGTAAATGCTTTTCACCTTAGACTTTATAAACCATTAATCACCAAGATAAAATTTAAAAAGTTTAATCTTTCCCTCCTAAAGATAAGGAGGAAGGTGAATAGGTAGAGGAGGCTAGGTTCTTCCTCAATCAAGGAGAAATGCATGCTGTTTTTGTTGTAGTAGGTAGCCCATCAGCTGCGCCAGAGGGTACACCTAAAATGGCTGCCAATTAACTCCAATTAGCACTTGTTGACTGCACAAGGTTCATGTAGAACCAGTTGGAAGAGAGTTGGATGCCTACGCTCGAATGCGCATATGTTGTTGTCATTTGGCTGAGCCAAAGTAATGTACTCAGGTCTACATAAGCCCTAAGGAATTGTGCAGAGTGCCTTGTAGAGCAAGGCTAATGAAGACCACCAAGATCACCTTTCTAATATGCTCATAGAGGCTTGAACCGAATGCATATTTTCTGAGTATAAATGACTGGTCGTCATAGGCACTTTTTGCATATGCTAAGCTGCTTCCTCATTGCTAAGCTGCTCCCTCATTGCCCTGCACTGGTGGGCTACAGAAGCCCTAAGAAATTCATTGGATAGGATCCCCACACAAGTGTAATGGAAAGCTCCAAAACACGTTGAACCTTCACTTCTTTCACCTAGAAGAAAAAACAGTAAATGATACCTTTAATTGTTGATGTTCCATCATCCAATGTTATACCCAATTTGATTTGATGCTAATCTTGATGAAGCCCTTCTTCTCTTTCCCATGCCTTGAGAAGATTCCAATGCTCCACCTTTCACTCCTCACAAATGAGTGACTCTCTCTCACAAAGATTTGATCACACCACAATCGTGTGGCTCTAGTTGATAAATCCCATCTCTCAACCTTAACAATGCCACTTTATTAAGCTAGATAATGATGGATTTAGGCTTGCACAAAGCAATGATCACTACTAGGAGCTTACTCAAAGATGGCTTACTCTTTGCTACTCAAGCATGCCTAATGAATCAACAAATGTTGTAATGGAGCAACAAATGCCAATGACTAGCCTATACTTTGCAACCAATGCAAGCAACACATGAAATGTTGAAACTCTCACCACTTTCCCACAAAATTACAAGAGAATAACAATGTAGAAAACCCAGAACATAAAGATGTATCCTCTTAAAACATGAAAGAGCACACTCCCATAGAAAGGGGCTCTAATACCATGTTAAGAAATAGGAGATGAAAATGGAATGCTAGGATGGCTAAGCACAAAGATTATGAAGCATAACCAAACTCATCAATGCACATAAGCACTACTAATGCGATAAGTGTATAGATACACTTAGCATGTGATGGATTTACCAATAAAGCCCGTGAATGGAAATGATAGCAATGAATACCACAAATATTACCTTAATGCAAGAGAAGATAGTCTTATGCTGCCCACAAAGTATCCTCCAAATATATTGCCAACATATGGTAGCTTACACAAAGCAATTACAAAGGTTCCTCACTCTATACACAATGAGTGTAGTAGCCTGCTTATATAAGAGACCTAGAGGGAAGCACTTGAGCTCCCTAGAATGGCTCCACCATCCCCTGATTGTCTCACTAGACTCACTATAAAGTGATTCCTACATCAAGGGAACTACCTACCATGCCTACACTGGTAAACCATGGTAATTGGAGACTAAAGGACCTTAGAACATCTATTCCTAAGGTGAAAATAATATTTATCCACTAAGGACCAATATTTATCCACTAAGGACCAATACTAATGGATGCTAGATCACTAAAATCTCAACATGTATCTTTTTCAATTAGCCATACAATTGGGGGTCTTGCGCATGTGATTGATAGATAATATTACATACTCTCCATGTGTGATTCATACTATTATTGCTGAATTGATGCCTCTGTTCTTCTAACCACTCTCTCATACCATAGAAAGAAAGAGTTGGAACACCTTTCTCATAGTTTTTAATGTTCTTATTACACTTGCCGTCTTGGCCATCTAATCATGAACTTGTTGTTTAGAGGTGTTCGGGGTATAGCACATTGAGTCATGTATATCATTCTCAATAATTTCTTCTTGCACCTTATCTTCAATTGCAAATCCATATTCATGCTGCTAACCACCTTGTGTAGGAATAGGGGGTGGAAAGTTTAACCTCCTACACTTTTTCTTGCATGGGTGATTTTCTGTGACATAGTTTGGATGATATGACGACTTATCACATCATTGTTGGTTTATAATTGTTGGTTTTTTATGTCAAGTAACTGTAATGTTATCACCAATATAGTTTGATTGTACATGCATTGGTGTGTAAGTTAAGCATATCCCACCAATCTACTAGTGGTTTGATGGGCTTGGAGCTTTTGATGATCTAGCCTTCTATATTAATTTTGTTATTGTAAGGCCTCCTCCATGATATTTGCCTTGTATGAAGGCATGCTTCTTTATGGATTGTAAGAGGGCATTAACGAGATCTGAAACAAAAACATCATATAAATTAATGGTTTCCTTGAAACCCTCTCTTACCAACCAACTTGCATGTTTTGTTTTAGCTAGATTGGTGGTTGGCATGTGTGACAAAGTGGCATCATCCACATACTATAACAAAAGATTAAGTTAACAAATGAGGATCCAAAGTGTAATCTCCATCCACATCCTATTAAAATACTAACATATGAGAATCTAAAGTGTAAGCTCTATGTTTTGCAAATAAAAAAAATAATACTTACCCCTACAAGGTGCTTCCTCCAATGGGGAATCTTATATGCCACCAACTAAGCCAGCAATCCATGGCTAGTAAGTTTATATCAGCCATTCATCCACCATGATCTAATGTACCTATACTTCAAAAGTACCTCTTCTTCACTTAATGCACAATGCCACTCGCTTGTGTTGGTCTTGAAAATTCTTGACTACATATTGAAATGTATAGATATTTAAGTTTTGTTCCTAATGAAAAAGACATGACCGCTCATGAACTTCCAATTTATTTTTTGGTTCATTGTTGTAGACTTCCCTTACTTCCCTACAATTAGCTCTTTCCTCGTCGGCCATAACGCTATAAAAATTTGGTTCGGGAAAGCCTTTGTGTAACAGAACATCATTGATCATCTCCTAGAATAAAACTTGTGTATCTGTATCTTCTTCTTTCATTTCACACTTGAAGCAATTGTCAAAAGCTCTTGTAAGCTACATGCCATCATATAATAGTTATAAAGAAGTTAATAAATTTTAAGAGTTCTATAAGACCATAGTGTACCTTGGATCATACACATACACAGCCATTGTTGTCCATCCTTGCACATGTCTGATGTGATCAAAGCAAACCTAAGCCTTTTTAAAATCATTGTCTCTTGTTTGACGCATATGGTTCATTAAGTCTAAACTTGATGCGTGCTTCGTGGTTTATCATTGTTCGATTAAGACCCGACACTTCAGTGGTTACAGACCACCTAGTCGGCTCCTATAGATCGACGACTAACTTAACTGTGCCTTATGCGACAAGCCAAGGCTGAGTGTTAAGCTACTAGTTTGCCGACTATGACTATACGTAGGTTAGTTCTTAGATCCTTCATGCTTCTTGATAGCAGTTAACACATGGATAAACATGCAAGTGGTACAAAGTAGATAGAATCATGTAATACAAAGTATCAATAAGAGCGAGACCAACCCAAAAGACATTCTTGAATATTAGCTCAAACTCTCAGGGGGATTTTTTTTGGCGAGCATAAACCCAAATATGGCGAGTAATTTTTTAATAATGGGGGGCTCTCGGTCTATTCTCTCTCTCTCTCTCTCTCTCTCTCTCTCTCTCTCTCTCTCTCTTTCTCTTTCTCTCTCTTTATAAGGAATTTTTTGGACCCAAAAAGGGCCTCCTAAGGATTCCTAATTTTCAGGGATTAGAGCTTAAAAAGTTGGGCTTAAGGGAGACAAAGGCTATGACGACCCCTATTTTTTGCCTTGCCACATCAGCCATACCCCCCTAGTTTCACTTTTTAAAGGGAATATTCTCATACTCTCTCTCTCTCTCTCTCTCTTACTTTTTGACTTTTCTCATACTTTCTCTCTTACTTTTTGAATTTTTTATCTTCACTCTCTACAAATTGAATCTTTCTTATTAGTTTGAAATCTCCTTTCTCATTAACTCCCACCATATCTCCCTTCCACATCAGCAAAACATTCTCGTATTTAGGTGGGTCCCAAAAACTAAATTTTTTTATTTTTTTATTTTTTACATTTTGAGGTGGAAAAAACGCCACCCAACCAATATGTATGAATTTTTTATCTTCACTCTCTACAAATTGAATCTTTCTTGTCAGTTTGAAATCTCCTTTCTCATTAACTCGCACCATATCTCCCTTCCACATTAGCAAAACATTCTCGTATTTAGGTGGGCCCCAAAAAGTGAAAAAAATTTTATTTTTTTATTTTTTTTTACATTTTGAGGTGGAAAAAACACCACCCAACCAATATGTATGATGAAAATAAAAAATTTCCTCCAAAAAGCTTGTAATTCAAGGGTCACGTCAAAAGCCTGTCAGGAGCCAGTACATCCATAACTAACTGTCAGGTCCCCACAACCCCATAAACATAACTAACTGTTAGGAACCACTACATCCATGAGATCCCGAAATTGTGGGGACCCCAAAAATTATTATTTTTTAATTTTTCTCATAAAAATATAATTTATTGATGAAAAACTACATGTTAGTATATTTGTATATCAAAAATATCATTTTCTACTTAGAAAAATGGATTTGTGTTAAACCTCCAACAGCAAAGTTTTAACAGTCTCTCTCTCTCTCTCTCTCTCTCTCTCTCTCTCTCTCCCCCTGTGAGGATCTCTCTGCTTTAGCTTCTTCCTCTGCTTAGCTATGGAGCCTTTGCAAGCTGTGTGTGTAGCCCCTTGTGAAGCTAGAAAACGGAAGGTTGATTCACACATTCGTATTTCTTGAAGAGTATGGCAGCTCTAAAAAAATCCATCCTACTGATGCATAATCTGTCCAAGCTCGTAGGATAGCTAAGGAGAAAAATGTAGATCTTTGGGTTGATGGGCATCTCTATCCAATTGACCCTCCATTAAGAGCAAACCCTCCATTAAGAGCAAACCCTCCTTTCTGCGATTTATCATCTTTTATGTAATTTGTTGGTGAAGGAGAGCTTGGCTTGTTAGGATACTGCAGAAGATTGACTACAAGTGGAGCTTGGCAAACCCATATTCTCCAATCTCAATTTGCAAGCATCACAATTCAGCCTTTTACAATGTCAAGAAGGACTTAAAAACATCATTAGATAAAATGAAAGAGATCCTCGTAGAGAATGTGGAGAAGGATGCAAAGATTCAAAGGCTAGAGGAACTTATCAAACGACTCAAAGCAACGCCAAATGGTGCTCGTCGACGTGAATGCAAAAAATACATTGGCTGGTATAGAATCTCTTGCGTTTAAAGGTGGAGCACGGAAGAAAAGGATTCATACAACAAAGTAAGTAACATAAACTTTCATTATGCACTCAGTGATTTAAACAAAATAGTCATGATTTGTGTTCTGCCAGGAATTTTCTGCAAGAGGTGTGTGGTTCTAACGAAGAGGGATGGAAGGATTTGGTCAAAGCCATTCTGAATACCAAAGGATATTCTCTCAATTATTTTACTGACCCTCATCATCCTAAAATATGCCAAGTTGTGTGGTGAGCGAGATTACAACCTCCATCGATTCTTCATTAATTCAACATGCTTGTGATGCGGTTGGAATCAGCGTGAAAGGGTACCAAGCAATCCGTCAAGTTGTAAAAGATGCATTTCTAAGACAAGGAATCACTGGCACTTTATTTCCTACACAATGTAAGTGTATCAATAATGATGATGTGCAGCGAGCTATAGGACAGTTTTATCACGTTGAGGGCACACTAACATTAGACACAGGGTCGAGCAGAAAGAAAATCAAGACAACAAGTATAGAATTTCACTATGATGTTTACAATAACATCTTTATTTATATTGAGAGACTACAACAAGCTATGGTGAAGTTCTATGGTCTTTCACCAGAAGGTGAGAACTTGCAATTGCTACTATTCATGTTTTTCAGTAGAAAATGAAGACGATTATTTTGTTTTGAATATTGTAAATTACCGTTTATTTACAGTTTTGGGGAGCACAATTTCATTTGTGCTCAAGCTAGATGAGTGCCAAATTGTGAAAGGTCAGAAGCTGGAACGTATGAGCATTACGCTCATGAATGAGGCCATGATATGTGCATGGGAAAAGACTACCAAAGCAAGTTTTAGTGTGCAATCTGAGAAAGAGGTCTGGTGGCTTGGTGCATTCGAGGTATCGAAGGAGACACGAGGTATTGACATGGATGTTTGAAAGGACTCCCTGGATAACAGATGTAATCAAAAAGAAAATTGATGGTCAATAGATGTAGAAAACATAGGAAAGTTCAAGGTGGATTGGCATCCTGGGGGAGATTTGAAGACGATTAAATGCATGATGGGTTGTGCTCAAGGCGACGCGACATCAAGATGGCCTTGTCCATACTGCAATGCTCAGATACGAAGATTCCATTTTGATATGTGAATATATTTCCGGTTACTACTATGAGCTAGGAACTATCGAAAAGGCCCATGAGTGAACAGGTGGTGAGCGTTCTGGTTGCCAATGATGTCATAGGTACACCGATGAAGGAATGTTTGGAAATAAGGATTCAACTGGATAATTAAAGGATTATGATTAGTGACACTATGGTTTCATTAAATGATTGTTTTAAAGATTGTTGAATCTGTGAAAAAGGCAAGTTCATATTGGGTGTGTAAGTGGTGTGACTAGTTTTATGTTTGCATGAATATTCGGCTAGGGGGCCTAGGAACTCTTTTCCCTAGTACCCGGGACAAAACCTAACCAAATTCCTAATTGGATCCCATCACTACAATGGTTGGGCGGTTGGCTAATCCATGGGACTGGATGAGGTTAGGCTAGACTGATGGATCCGTAAAACGAGACTCAATTTTTGTATAGTACGATAGATGAGGTAAATCCTGGATAAAAATTGTTCTATGGAAAAGAATCAACGAATGTGCCTCTCAATGAGGAAAAAAGCGTTGGTCTCTATGATCCAAGTACAATCTTTTCCCTGATCTGACTATGAGACTTACGGGTTCGGTCAGATCAGTTCAATTAGTTTAGGCTTTTGATTACGTTAGAGAAAAGTTATCCTAGAGGAATCGCCCGTGCTTTTCGAGCAAGGGAAGTTTTTTCGGATTCGAATTTGGAAGAACCGATGAATTAGTCTCTTGTCCGGATATCCGTGGTGGGCGATGACCCGAGTGTGGGACCCTGCCTTGCGCAAGAAGTGCTACTTTCGTTGCTAGCACTCTTGAATTCGTTGTGCGGTGGGGACAGGGATCTCACAGCTGGTATCAGAGCAAATTGGTTAATGAGGATCAACCGAGAAGCCAAAAATGTCAAAAATTTATGAAGAAGCAGTAAAAGGTTGTAATTGTGTGATAAAATTCATACAAATTGATATTCAAAATGAAATTTGTAAATTGGTAATTGGGTCTTCAGATGGAAGTACCACAATTTTATAGAATCCCTGACTTGCTTGAGGCCTAGACATGATGGTATTTACCTTATAGTTCCAAGGACCGTGACTACCCGTATATACCGAGGGTATGACTGCAGCTCTTTACTGGCAGTATATATACGAGTAAATCTAAGACTTGAAATTATAAGCATTAATACTATCCAGATGATGAATTCGAATGTGGTTGATATGATTTTAAATTCTGGTTAAGAACTGATGAGTTGATTTGGATTCTGATTGAAAAATGAAGATTCCTGAATTTTGGTTGAAATGTAATAAACTAAGCAAAACCACAATGAGGATGAATGGGACGAGTCCCTGTGATAATGCTGGAATGACGTTAATGACTTCAATAAATCACTATGAGATTAGTGGATTGTGCTGGCAGATTGTTGCTGTTAACACTTGACTCAGTGGATCAAGTTAAGGGGTGTCAAATTAAAAATCTATAAAATTGAAAATTTCCATGAAGGACTGTTCAGATAGAAATTTCGGTATAATGGACCATTATTGTAATAAGGATTTGAATGTTACGATCTGAGTGAATTATTATCTCATGATGAATTTTATATAAGGGATCTTTATCCGAGGATTCTGTTGGGTTCACCAGACTATAAGGAACCCTAAAATCAGTTGGATCTTAAGGAAAAGAGTTCTCCTCTAATTTTGCGAGATGAGGATATCTCGCGTTTTTTAAGTGGGGTAGGATGTAAGATTCCTCCCTCCGACTTTTGAGGTGTGCACGTGTAAGAACCTCCCCTTCTGATAATTATTCCCCTCTCTGAAATAAAAGCAAGATTCTATTTTACCCTGTTTTGGCTTAGAGAGAGAAAATATTCTAGAGAGAGGTTATTTAATTTCTAGATATTTTTGAATGGAAAAATATCTCTTCTTATTAAAATAAATTCCCCCAAAATAGAAGTTCAAAAAGATTTTCAAAAGGTGCATTAGAAATCAATTAAATTCTGTTCAAAAGGCCTTATCCCCTAAGGGTCCAGATTTTTGAAAAATTTTAAATTAAGGTTCTGAGGGGCCAATCATATTTATCCAAATGTAGGGAGGAGATAAATTGAAGAAATAAAGAAAATCCCCCCCAAAAATGAGTAAATACTCACATAAGATGAAGAGTTGACTAAGAATAAGGATATTAGTTGAAAAAGAAGAGATATTTAGAGAAATGATGCATTTTTGACACCTCAGTGTGGGAAAATTCCCCTGAAGAGAATGGGAATACTTATGAAATGAATGTGGATTGATGTGTGGATAATGTGGATTGATAAAGATGGATGTATGGATGATATGGATGATGTGGATTGATGTGTGGATAATGCGGATTGATGTAGATGGATGTATGGATGATGTGGATTGATGTGTGGATGATGTGGATTGATGTGTGGATAATGTGGATTGATATAGATGGATGTATGGATGATGTGGATTGATGTGTGGATAATGTGGATTGATGTAGATGGATGTATGGATGATGTGGATCGATGTGTGGATGATGTGGATTGATGTAGATGGATGTATGGATGATGTGGATTGATGAGTGGATAATGTGGATTGATGTAGATGGATGTATGGATGATGTGGATTGATGAGTGGATAATGTGGATTGATGTAGATGGATGTATGGATGATGTGGATTGATGTGTGGATAATGTGGATTGATGTAGATGGATGATGTGGATTGATGTGGATGATGTGGATGGATGTATGGATGATGTGGACTGATGCGTGGATGATGCGATTGGATGTGATTTGATGTGGGAATGATGTGATGTGATAGGGATTGATGAAGAAAACAAAATTGTGGGAAGATGAGAAAAGATGGAGACTAATGTGAAAGGATGTGGAGTAATGAGAAAAGATGGAAATATTGTTGGAACTGTATTTGTATGTGAAATCTGTTTTTAAATGACTGTTTTATGTCAAGAATGCTGGGAAAGCATTTTGACTGTCTTGTGAATGAGGTCGTGGAGACCTATCTGTTAAAGTTGCAACTGCTGAGACGGAGAGTCATCGGAGGGGACGTCTCGTGTAGCAAGGTCGGCCGAGGTCTTGACCAGCCTCGGTTTGATTTAAATTGATTTAAATGGTAAGCTTCCGGTACAGTGGATGAGGGACCAAGGAATGAGTGAAGCGCTAGGTGACCTGTGAAGGATCCTAGAGGGTGCTGACCATACGGTGCTCGGGCTCTGGGTCACCAAAGATTCCCACACGTACGTCGGCAAAGATTTTGGAACAAGGAGTAAGAGTTGATTTCTGAATTCGGGCGGTAAGAGTTGATTTTTGAATTCGGGCATGGATCTGGTTGGTTGACCTTGCTGATCCTCAACGGATGAGTCCATGGCTCTTTTATATGGATCCGTTAGTTGATCTTGCTGATCTTCAATGGAGATTCCATTTTGATACGTGAATATATTGCCGGTTACTATGAGCTAGGTACTATCGAAAAGGCCCCTGAGAGTGAACAGGTGGTGAGCGTCTAGTTGCCAATGATGCCATGGGTACACCGATGAAGGAATGTTTGGAAATAAGGATTCAACTGGATAATTAAAGAATTATGATCATTGACACTATGGTTTCATTAAATGATTGTTTTAAAGATTGTTGAATCTGTGAAAAAGGCAAGTTCATATTGGGTGTGTAAGTGGTGTGACTAGTTTTATGTTTGCATGAGTATCCGGCTAGGGGGCCTGGGAACTCTTTTCCCTGGTACCCAGGACAAAACCTAACCAAATTCCTAATTGGTCCCATCACTACAGTGGTTGGGCAGTTGGCTAGCCCATGGGACTGGATGGGTCCGTAAAATGAGACTCAATTTCTGTATAGTACGATAGATGAGGTAAATCTTGGATAAAAATTGTTATATGGAAAAGAATCAACGGATGTGCCTCTCAATGAGGAAAAAAGCGTTGGTCTCTATGATCCAAGTACAATCTTCCCTGATCTGACTATGGGACTTACGGGTTCGGTCAGATCAGTTCAGTTAGTTTAGGCTTTTGACTATGTTAGAGAAAAGTTATCCTGGAGGAATCGCCCATGTTTTCCGGGCAAGGGAAGTTTTTCCGGATTCGGATTTGGAAGAACCGATGGATTATTCTCTTGTTCGGATATCCGTGGGCGAGGCCCCGAGTGTGGGACCCTGCCCCGTGCAAGAAGTGCTACTTCCATTGCTAGCACCCTTGAATTCGTTGCGCGGTGGGAACAGGGATCTCACAGAGCTGATATCAGAGCAAATTGGCTAATGAGGATCAACCGAGAAGCCAAAAATGTCAAAAATTTATGAAGAAGCAGTAAAAGGTTATAATTGTGTGATAAAATTCATACAAATTGATATTCAAACTGAAATTTGTAAATTGGTAATTGGGTCTTCAGATGGAAGTGTTGAGATATCGAGCTCGTCTAGTTAGGCGGTGGACACTGATGACCCGCCTGGGATAGGCCCCACACTTACACCACTGGCATGGTTGGTGAGATCTTGGGTGATATGCGGCCAGTGGGATGACAGGCTGTGTGACAGCCATTCTAGAGACTGGCATAGTTATAGCGCCAGCTCATTTTAGTTGGGTTCACACTATAGAGAACCCGTGTATGTATTGGTTGAGTACCTTTCATATTTTGAGTACTCTTATCTTGTATATGGTGTGTTGAGTGTTGAGTAGAGAAGAAGAAGATTTTCAGCCTCTCACCTTGTGTGTTCTCTATTAGGGTTTTGCAAGAGCTCAAGCTCTCTTCCTCCCTACATCTTTTCATGGTATCAGATCCTGGTTCATGCTAAGGGCTGAGCTGCAAGCAAGAGAACCACAGGAAGCGGTACGAGGGTAAGAGCTTCAACTACTCTTCCCTATTTATGTTGGTGACTACACCCTTGTCGGGCTCTACGGGAGGCACCGGCAAACAATCTCTGATTAAGGAGCTTTCTTCGCGGGAGTAAAGCTATAGGGTAACTATTCTGTCCTATCGAACTCCATTTTCTGGATCGAAAACGCGTTTCGGGCGCATCTGGACCTTCGTTTTGCTGAAAGCAGGCGATTTCGAGCACTGCGGGTAAGTCATCGATTCTCTGCAAAACTCTGTTTTAAGAACTGCAGGAAGACAGATTGACTGTGCAGACACTGTGGGTGCTGCAAAGAGGTCAACAGTTGCCATTGGGTGTATGTATGCAGGCGATTTCGAGCACTGCGGGCAAGTCATCGATTCTCTGCAGAACTCTGTTTTAAGAACTGCAGGAAGACAGATTGACTGTGCAGACACTGTGGGTGCTGCAAAGAGGTCAACAGTTGCCATTGGGTGTATGTATGCACATTGAAGTCACTGGTGGTTGTGACATTTGAGAGTACTACAGTACCACTGCAGGAAATACAGTAGTTTGTGCAGGACAAACCAGAGTGTTGTTTCTGGTAAAATTGTGTGTTTGGCAAGATGTCAAATGATGGGATAACCCAGATTATGGTTGAGAAGCTAGATAAGAATAACTTCCATGCTTGGAGGTTCAAGTTGACGAATTTCCTGATGGGAAAGGGCTATTGGGACTACATAGAAGGTGAGCATGAAGAGGCACCGGAGATACCGGACATAAATCCGACTGCTGCAGATGTGAAAGAGTTTAAAGACTGGAACCAAGGAGCCAGGAAAGTTATGTATTGGCTCTCCATTAGTATACAGGACACCATGATTGGGGACATTCAGGATGCCAAGTCCCCCAAGGAGGTGTGGGACACCTTGGTAAAGCTCTATGAAACAAATACCAAGGCACGTAAGATACAGTTGAAGAATGAACTTCATACTGTGGAGAAAAAGAGCATGTCTGTGATGAATGACTATGCGTTGAAGATAAAGGGTATTGTGGAATCCCTTGCATCTATTGGTGTGTCAGTAGATGATGATGATAAGGTGGAGGTCTGTCTACGTGGTCTCGGGCCACAATACAAGGCGTTTAAGACGTCTATTCAGACTCGAGAAAACATTCCCAACTTTACAGATTTGGTGTCTATGCTGATTATAGAAGAGAAGAGCTTGGGTGAAGACCAACAGTCTTCACAAAACAAAAACAGTTCAGAGCAACAGGCCTTCTACACAAGTTCAAGAAGAGGACGAGGTAGAGGAGGCCGTGGACGCGGTCAAGGAGGTGGCCGAACAGGTAATCAGAATTATGGACAGCAGAGCAGCAACAACAACAGTCCCAGAATACATAACAACAACAACAACAACAACAACACGCAGGTGGAAGAGGAAAATTCAGAGGCAGGGGGAGTCAAAGAGGCCGTGGAAATTGGCAAAGGCAGTATAATGATGCACGTGAATGCTATTATTGTGGTAAGCTTGGACATGTGCAGACAGAATGTTATAAGAAGCAGGCTGACATGCAAAATGGGAAAGTGCAGCAAAACAACTATGCATCCTCAAGCAGAAATAATGAGGATAATGAAAGGTTGTTTGTTATGCAGCATATCGTGAATGCCATGTCTGAAAATGTTGATGCAGCACAAAAAGATGATGTATGGTATGTGGATTCAGGTGCTTCGAACCACATGACAAGTCATGGGGAGTGGTTCAAGGAGATGAAAAACCCGGAAAGACTAGGTTTTGTGGAAACAAGGGATGACACTGCTCATCCAATTGCCCATGTTGGAGATGTGCCATTGTCTATGCAGGATGGCAAAATGAAGTATCTTGCAGATGTACTTCACGTTCCGAACATAACAAAAAATCTGGTTTTAGTTGGCCAGATGATTGAGCAGGGTTTGCAGGTTTCGTTTAACCCTGATGGTTATTATGTTGAAGACTTTAAAGACAAGTGCAGGTTGGTTGCAAAAGGCAACAGAGTGGGCAGAATGTTTATGTTGAATGTAGACATGCCTGAAATGAGTGCTGTGATGTTCGCAAATGGTTCAGGAATTATTGCAGACACAGACATATGGCATAAAAGAATTGGACATGTGAATGTGCAGAGAATGAAGTCTATGCAGACAAAAGGAATTGTGATAGGGCTGCCAAAATTTAAAGTGGAAAGTATGCAGAGAATATGTGAAGCATGCCAATTTGGAAAACAAACAAAGCATATATTTCCACGTAACAGATATGTGAGCAAAAATGCACTAGATGTTGTGCATTCAGATGTATGGGGTCTTGCGAAGACCATGTCTATGGGAGGTTGCAGGTATTATGTGACATTCATTGATGACCACATAAGAAAAGTGTGGGTATATTTCATGAAGGAGAAGAGTGAGGTGTTCACTCACTTTCAGAATTTCAAAGTTTTGGTTGAAAAGCAAACAGGGAAATATGTAAAGTGCCTAAGGTCAGATGGAGGGGGAGAGTACTTCTCCAATGAATTCTCTGAATTTTTGAAGAAGAATGGTATTCGGAGACAGTTTACATGCAGATACACTCCGCAGCAAAATGGAGTTACTGAGCGAAAAAACAGGCACATTGCTGAGATTGCGCGAGCATTGATGGAAGAGAAAAATATGCCGCATAGCTATTGGGCTGAGGTTGTTTCTATAGCAGCATCATGAACAGGACTCCAACTGCTGCAGCCATACATGATGTAACTCCAGAGGAGAGGTATACTGGCAGAAAACCAGATTTGTCTCATCTGAAAGTCTTTGGGATGCATTGCATATGTGCATGTGCCAGATGAGCTGAGAACTAAGCTGGATCCGAAAGCTGAAAAATGTGTGTTTATTGGATATTCCCTTGAGCAAAAGGGATACAGATGTTATAACCCTGCTACACGTGAGTTGAGGGTAAGCAGGGATGTTCTCTTTGATGAGATGAGCAGCTGGTATGCTGCTGAAAAAGAAGCTGTTGGGGCTGATGTGAGTGGAAGTGTGGTTGCACAGAATGCAAGTCAGCAATCAGAGTCTTTGAGTGGACCAGGAGAGTCCTCATCTTGTGGGTCTGTTGATAGACCATGGAGTGGCAGGCTGCGTCATAATACCAGTCCTACAAATGTGATTAGTACATCACGTAAAGGAAAAGAGAAAGTGGTTGAGCCCCTTGGTATGCCTGACATTTCTGCAGGGCATTCTCATGTTGATGGAGAGTCTAGTGGCTCAGATATGAGCCTTGATGAGGAGCTTGGGATCCCAGCTATGAGAACACCTGGTGTAAAGAAGGCTATGGAAGCCATGAATGAAAAGCTGCGAAGATTTGGGAGAGTGAAAAATCCTGTGCAGAGATTTACCTATGATGGTTATGTGGCACATCACTATGCATATATGGCAAAGGTTGTGCAGGTTGTTGAGCCCACATGCATTGATGAGGCTGTTGGAAATGTGTGTTGGGAGAAAGCTATGGATGAGGAGATGGATGCATTATATGGAAATTAGACTTGGGATTTAGTGCAAGTGCCTGAAGGCAAGAAAGCCATTGGATGCAAGTGGGTGTACAAAGTAAAACATAACAGTGATGGAAGCATAAACAGGTACAAGGCTAGATTGGTAGCCAAAGGATATGCGCAGACATATGGCATTGATTATGAGGAAACTTTCAGCCCAGTTGCCAAGATGGCAACAGTGAGAGTTGTGATAGCAGTGGCTGCGTCAAAGCAATGGTCTTTACATAAGATGGATGTAAAGAATGCATTCTTGCATGGGGATTTGCAAGAAGAGGTGTATATGTTGCAGCCATCTGGTTATGAGGATGTGGTTCACCCCGAGCATGTTTGCAGGTTGAAGAAAGCCTTGTATGGCTTAAAACAAGCACCAAGAGCATGGTCTGACAAGATTTCTGAATATCTTGTCACTATTAGCTTTCAAATGTAGATTTCTCGCTGTATGTGAGACATGGTGATAGAGGGGTTGTGCTTGTTGTCATCTATGTAGATGACTTAATCATTTTACGGGGGACCATGATGCAGAGATCTTTGATGTAAAGATCTTGCTTAGACGGAAGTTCGAGATGAAGGATCTGGGGGAGCTGGGCATTGAGGTGATTCAGTCACCACATGGTATTGGATTACTGCAGAGACAGTATGGCTTGGACATGTTGTCCAAGTATGGTATGACAGGCTGTAAGCCTATTTCTGTGCCATTGGATCAGAATGGCAAGTTGAGTGCAGATTCAGGAGAGATTTGGAGGATCCTACTATGTATAGGCGCATAGTAGGAAGCTTGATCTATATGACGATCACCAGACCAGATTTGAGCTATGCTGTTGGGTTGGTGAGTCAGTTTATGCAGGTTCCACGAAAACCGCATTTGGATGCATTGAGACGCATACTGAGGTATGTGAGGTCTACTTTGCATTGTGGACTATTCTATGAGACTGGGACAGAGATATGTGTACATGGGTACACAGATGCTGATTGGGCTGGTAATATCTCAGATAGAAGATCTACCAGTGGATTCATGTTTTCTTTGGGGAGTGCTGCTGTGACTTGGAGCAACAAGAAGTAGCCTACGGTTGCTCTATCCATTGCTCTATCCAGTACAGAGGCCGAGTACAGAGGAGCTGCTATGGCAGCATGTGAGGTAGCTTGGTTGAGAAAGCTACTTGCAGATTTGGGTCTATCAGTAGATAGACAAGTTGTCATTTTCTGTGACAACATTAGCAGTATACAGTTGGCCAGGAACCCAGTCTTTCATGCTCATACGAAGCATATAGAGGTCCACTACCACTTCGTCAGAGAGAAGGTCTTGGCAGGAGAGCTTGACCTTGTTTATGTCAGCACAGAGGATCAGGTAGCTGACATCTTCACCAAAGCATTGGTGGGTACAGAGAAGCTCCGTAGATTCAGGGCTTCGCTTGGTGTACATGAGATGGAGTTGAGCTCGAGGGGGAGTGTTGAGATATCGAGCTCGTCTAGTGAGGCGGTGGACACTGATGACCCGCCTGCTGGGGGATAGGCCTGTCACGTAGGCTGTAATGCCTGTGACCGACGGCAGACCGGATGGCCATGTCCGGGGTTCAGTGGGAGAGGACGCCCATGCGGAGTCATGGGTGACCAGGCTAGTGTGGACGGCAGGCCACACACTATATAACCTGGGGGATGAGGGGCAATCCTCATTCTTCCTCTATGGCTGGGTGGTGAGCCAGAGGCCGTCCCCTCTTGTGGTAACGCCCGTAGCGGCGTTACGGATATCTAACACTGGTATCAGAGCGTGGTTCGATGGGATCGTCAGAGTGCGCGCGTGAACGGGGGACCGGAGCCCACTCGATGGTTTTCAGCCATTCATCTCCTCATCCTTATCTCGAATGGAAGGTGTGGAGGGAGGCGGCCAAGGAAGAATGGAAGGGAAGAACACTCTCTCTCTCTCCCCGTCACACACAGCAAGCAAATTGGAGGTAAGCAATTTTCGTTTTTTTTTCTTTTCTGCGTTGAAATTGTCTGCGTTGAAATTCGCTTCATAGACAGGAGGTCGCCTCTATACTGTGTGTGGGGGACGTGGGGGGGCGAAGAGCAGCCCCACTGCGTCTAGTGGTCGTCGTCTGAGAACTGGGGAGAAGAGCACAAATGTGCGAAGAAAAGCAAATGTGCCCGTTGTAATATTGACCTGCGTGTGGGGGGCGACACCAGCCCCACGACTGCTGGCGAAGACCACGTCGAGTGGGTGGGGGCGAAAGCTGACCCTCTTTTGAAAGGGGGGGGCGTAGAGCCCAGGCGATACGGCTCTGACATCTGCGCCGTCTAAGGAATAGGCGGCCAGCCAGGCCAGCCAGGCGACGGTGGCCAACCCCAGGCGGCCAGGCCAGCCAGGCCAGCCAGCCAACCAGTGGGGGCGGCCAGCCCAGCGGGCGACCAGGCGGCCACCAACGACCACCAGGCAGCCGACCAGCGCACGAAAGGAGAGAAAAAAAACATATATTTTAATTGTTCATTTTTTTAATTAAAAATGAAGCGGGCGGCCGGCCCAGCAGGCGGCCAGCCAGCGGCGGCGGCCAGACTCGGCCCTAAGGACACTCCCTAACTACGGGCGGGCGGCCACGCCCGAAGCGGCGAGGGCCGGCTCGGCCCGTTATTTTTTTATTTTATTTTTTTCAAAAAAAAACACACAAAACAACGGTACACCCCACGAAACAAACCCAACACGACCGTCATGCCGTGTGGCCGTAGTGCCCGTTTTCCATGAAAGAGACCCATTGCACACGGCCGTAGCGCCGCGTGCTAAGAGAGAACCAAATCCCACGGCCGAATACCGAGTCCTTCGAGAGAGAGCCGTTCTATGGCCGTTGTGCCTAGTGAACACGTCTATGGCCGTAGCGCCGCGAGAATAGCACATGTAGTGATCACACATTTGGTTCAGAGAGACTAAATTTAAGCTGAGCATAGACTTAGTATTGATCATCAAAGTCACGTAGTTTGGCTATAGTGTAAATCTGAAACCGCGGTGTGTTTTACTTGGGCTAAGAGGACCGGCAATGGCGTCAGTTGTGCCCAAATTAGACGAAGTGCTTATCACGAGAAATCAAGGTAAGCCTAATTGAGTCGTAGTGCTCATAACCCTTCACAATCTTTTAACAGTTGCTAGAAGATTGTGATAAACTTTGGCAAATGAGAACCATGTACAAGCGTAGTCTTGATGTGGTTATGCCTTGTGTCCAAACAAGTTGCTTACTGTTTGTAGCAACAAGAGAACCTTGGCCCGCATAGGACAAGCTGGCCCTTGTTGGTAGTAACAAAATAGTGTCACTACTTGGGCCTACAGACTAGTTTGATTTAGTCACGTAGATTGCCTTGTAAAAGTAATCCCTAAGGTGTGTATTACTTGGGATAAAGGGGCTAGCAGTGCTGCTAGCACTACTCAATTGAATGGTTTATCTAGGAGTACTAATCTGAAGGATTAGCATACGCCTAGATAATAATAGCAGATTTAGGATTGATTTGTAGAAATCAAAGGTAAATCTGAAGGGGTATAGTCTTGAGATGTAATGCTCAATGCCCTTATAGAAGTTGATCGACGAAGAGAACTGTTCTTAAACTTACTAGCATGGTTTTCTCTTCTTTTTATTGCCATGCGTCGACATCCCACTGCTCGAGAGTTTGTGGTGATCTTTCGAGGGGGGAAAGAGCCTTTTTATATGTCACATCAATTGGTTTGGTGGTAATTTGATGGTATGGGACATCAAATTCTCACGGAATCGATTGTAGTCTTGGTGGAATGGGACGCCAAGGCTTGTGCATGTAACTTGACTCTTTGGCAGGTCTGTATGTACACTTGTCTGTAGTGATAAAGTGTGCAAGATAAAATTTGAACTTTGAAAATTACCAAATATAGCCATAAGTTGGGATAAAACCCAGTTACAGAGTTCGGAGAAGCTCTAGGTAGCAAGACCATGATGGTGTACTAGTGCTAACAGAGTGATTTAGTTCCGGAGTGATCTAAATCTAGAGGTTAGCAGTAAGACTAGTTTGTTTGGACAGTTTCATGCATGGGGGACACCCTATAGCATTTTGCAAGCGTAGTCTTGCCTATGTTCAACATAAGTGTGCGATTGTGAGCACTTTTGAGTTGCTACCATATGAATTTGGGAAATATATTACTTTCCTACATAAGCAATTGTAATATTGCATGATAGGCTATTTTGCTTACAAAGTTCATGTGCGTGTAAACCCTATAAGTCGTATGACCCCTGGGGAATGAGTGGAGCATTTCTAGGATTTAATAAGGTTTTACATGGCAATAGTGAGTAGTATCTCACTCCAGATGAGCCTGGTTGTTGTTAGTATCGGATCTGACATATGTAGTGTACATAAACTCGGGCTGAGTTAGGATAGGAGGCTAAGCCGGAGAGCTTAGTGGTAAATCCTACTGTATCTGGTGAGTTTTGACTTTACCGGAGTGTTAAGAAGTAAACTCAAAGTCTGGGGCTGAACTGGAGTGTTCGGAGGCAGACATATCTTTTGTTAAATCGGAGAATTTAGCAACAGATGAGCTTGGGGTGAACCATGGTACCCAGGAAAAAAGCTCTTCACACTAAAATAGTGCACAATAATTTTAGGGTGATAAAAATCCATCGCAGGAATGTTTTACAACTTTCCATAGAAGATAAATGAAGACCATGTACTTTACAGAGTTAAAGTACATAGGTGGTGACTTCGGCGCGACATTTTTTGTAAAAGTCACCAGTGGTGTGGTTTGGTCAGCCGAGACTCCACAAGACCTATGCACTAGTTTTTAAGTTGACCTCTATGATAAGGACGTCCAAAAATTCGTGTTGTAATACCAGAGATTGTACTGCAATGTGCAATGGAGGGGTCAATTTGTGTAGTCACTTCTTAGCAGCAAGTGACTTAAGCATCTTGTTATAGATGGTTGTATATGGTACTCCCACTCGGGGGGAGGTACGCCATTGGGTACGGAGTTACTCATAGACTAGTATGGAGCTACTAGTGTGATGATAGTGGGTACGTACTACTAATACATAGCTGCTAATAAAATTAAGATCCTCGAGTGAAAGATACTCTAGATCAACATTTTAAATTACCGAACCACAATCCATGAGTATCGAGGTACTCATAAATATGTTGACGTTGCTCAAATCGAGGGACCGATTTGTTCAATGGTATGGAATAAGCAAGGAGAGTGGAGTAACTTAAAAGTTACACATCACTAGTCCTAGTGAGTTGTCGAGGTCATCCGTAGTTTGATGATCCCCTCTACCTATCAGATAACATTCAATTTTGCAAGCCCTGGCATTTAATCTGTAGTGATTATGAGTTTGGTGCGAGATATGGTTATGAAGAACTTACAAGAGTACTCGTTTATTTGCTTGTCATTGGTTATAGCTTGGTAGAGATTGCCACCTGTGATGGGTAGGTAGCTTTGCCGCTATAATGAGGAGGCAGCAAATAATGTTCTTATAGTTATACTTCATACCAACACCAAACAGGGATAGGATGAAATTCCTAAGTTCATCATCACGAAGTACTGTGATGTTTGCATTTATATTGAATGTATGATGTAATGAGACATTGGGCTTGTGTAATTACCATCAATTATCTAGCAACCTATGGCTTCGCAGCAAGCTCAGTCATTATCTGTGGATTAATAATGTGGTATTAGTAGTTTGGAATTTTTCTTGATAGATGGTACAACCCTCCCAAATAATTCATAAGTGTGTAACCACTTATGAAGGGTAATAATATGCAACAATGAAGCACTTTGTTACAAGTGTGAAACCACTGATCTGTTGCAAAGCAGTTTATCAATAGTACCACCATATGTGCATAGACACTATACCACATCTTCGTTGCAAGATGTTTAAAAGTTTCTTGGAAGGACTCAAGAATATAACATATGATATTAAACACGGTCTAGATTTGTTCTTGGACCTATGACACTAGCGCGTAGTCCGCTTGCGAGTAGAGTTTTTGAGGACAAAAACCTTTCTTGAGGGAAAGGAGGGATATCCTCAAATATCACATAAACTCGAATAGTTGTGTGAGTCCAGACAATACTTGAAGGGATGTGTCTGGTAATAGCAACAAAGAGTTGTAAGTGATTGGATGTAACTCCAGACACCCGTAGTGGTGCAAGAATCTTTATCAAACATCTCCACATACTATATGATCTGCCCGCATATATAGTATGGCATAAGAGATAGGAAGTTTGATTGTTATATTTAAAGGGAAATCTTCAAAAAAGTTACATTTACTTTGAGTTAGAGTGGAGTTTAACCATCCGTAGATTGATGGTAGTTAGAGACTCAACAAGATTCTAGAGCATATGCTTGTGCAAAGATGTTACTCTAAGAGAGAAAGTATCTCTCAACTTTGGAACTAATCCTTGTGATGCATGATTAGATTGACTCTAGTTTATTTCTCCTATGGCCGTAGAGCTTTCCAAGGAGAAGTTTTAACAAGTTGGTGATGCAACATGGTAGCGTAGTCTACAAATATCTACTAGTAGCATAGTCTAAGAACTTGCGCTACTAGAGTGCTCTCCAGTACATTAGCTTCTGTGCTAATGACATGATGCAAAATCAAGGCATGAAATTTGCCTTAAGGTTTTGGTTGAAATACCAAATCATGGCTTGTGTGAGCATGATCCTGTCTTTACAGAGGTCTGGCGCGCTGTACGCGTACGCACTTTGTCACAGCCGCGCCCACCTTCCTCGCCGTCACGTAATGCTAGTCCGGAGAGACTGGCCATAGGTGCGGTGGGTAGCGAGGCGAGAGTTAGTCCGGAGAGGATAGCCGAGTCTTCGGGGTATAGTTTTGAGCCGGAGAGCTCAGATGTAGGCCCTTCATCACCTTTGTTTTCCTACACGGTTTCAAAACATGATGCTAAACTTCGTCAGGGGGAGAAATATGCTAATTACTCCATTGACGACGGGTACTTACGTTACAAGGGTAGAGTATGTGTACCAACTATTGGTGACTTTCGGGCCCAAATTCTTAAAGAAAGTCATGATAGTCCAAGTGCGGGTCATCCTGGGATTCAGAAGACCTATGCACTAGTAAAAAGACAGTTTTATTGGCCTAGTTTGTTTAAGGACATCCAGACTTATGTGCTGAAATGCAGTAAGTGCCAGGTCAATAAACATGAACGTCTTAAGGTTGGAGGACTACTCCATCCACTGGAGATTCCTCAAGGGAAATGGGAAAGCATTTCCATGGATTTCATTACCGGTTTACCCAAGATGAGTCGAGGGAATGACTCGGTGTGGGTGGTAGTGGACAGGACTAAAATGGCAAAGTTTATTGCCACGAAGAAAATTGTTAAAACGCCAGAGTTGGCAAAACTCTTTATTGAACATCTCTACAAGCTATATGGCCTGCCCGCAGATATAGTGTCAGATAGAGATAGAAAGTTCAACAGCCATTTTTGGAGGAAAATCTTCAAAAAGTTGGATACTACTCTCAGTATGAGTACGGCAGATCATCCGGAGTCTGATGGTCAAACTGAAAGAGTTAACCAAATTCTAGAGGATATGTTGCGTTCTTATATTAGTAAGAAGTAATCTAATTGGGAAGAGTACTTGCCCTTATTGGAGTTTGCCTATAACAGCTCCAAGCATTCAACGACTGGATTTACACCATTCATGTTAATGTATGGATTCCAGCCGAGATCTCCGATGGCTGTAGGCCTAGAAAAGGAAAAGATTCAATCTGTCAAGGATTTCCTTGAAGATATGAATGATATACTCAGAGCTGCACGTGAGAGCATTCGTAGCGCTTAGGATCGCGCTAAAACTTATGCGGATAAAGGACGAAGAAAGGTGACCTTTGTAGAAGGTGACTTTGTATTCCTCAAGGTTCCTGCGTAGTCAGAAACCATGAAAACAGGAAAGTTTGATAAACTTTCTCCGAGTATTGTGGTCCTTTTAAAATCCTTAAGAAGATTGGGGACGTAGCATATAAACTTGAGTTACCGGAGAGTTCTCAAGTCTATCCTGTCTTCCATGTCAGTAAACTGAAGAAATCAGTTCACGGGTTAGAGAACGTAGTTTCTCTAGATATTTTGGTGGAATTGATCACTCCACCAAAGATACCACATGAACCGGAAAGGATTCTTGGGTATCGAGACAGACAAACCCGACATAAAGTGTACCAGAAGGTACTTGTTAAATGGACAGATAGGGATGAGGAGGTAGCTACCTGGGAACGCCGTAGTGTAATTTCCAAAAGGTTTCCCCAGTTTGTTTTCGAGGACGAAAACTCTTCTTAAGGGGGGGTAATGTCACGTAGGCTGTAATGCCTGTGACCGACGGCGACAGACCGGATGGCCATGTCCGGGGTTCAGTGGGAGAGGATGCCCATGCGGAGTCATGGGCGGCCAGGCTAGTGTGGACGGCAGGCCACACACTATATAGCCTGGGGGATGAGGGGCAATCCTCATTCTTCCTCTATGGCTGGGTGGTGAGCCAGAGGCCGTCCCCTCTTGTGGTAACGCCCGTAGCGGCGTTACAGATATCTAACAAGGCCCCACACTTACACCACTGGCATGGTTGGTGAGATCTTGGGTGATATGCAGCCAGTGGGATGACAGGTTGTGTGACAGCCATTCTAGAGACTGGCATAGTTATAGCGCCAGCTCATTTTAGTTGGGTTCACACTATAGAGAACCCGTGTATGTATTGGTTGAGTACCTTTCATATTTTGAGTACTCTTATCTTGTATATGGTGTGTTGAGTGTTGAATAGAGAAGAAGAAGATTTTCAGCCTCTCACCTTGTGTGTTCTCTATTAGGGTTTTGTGAGTGTGTGTGTGCTTGCAAGAGCTCAAGCTCTCTTCCTCCCTGCATCTTTTCAGGAAGTACCGCAATTTTATGGAATCCCTGACTTGCTTGAGGCCTAGACATGATGGTATTTACCTTATAGTTCCAAGGACGGTGACTACCCGTATATATCGAGGGTATAACTGCAGCTCTTTATTGGCAGTATATACGAGTAGATCTAAGACTTGAAATTATAAGCATTAATATTATCCAGATGATGAATTTGAATGTGGTTGATATGATTTTAAATTCTGGTTGAGAACTGATGAGTTGATTTGGATTCTGATTGAAAAATGAAGATTCGTGAATTTTGGTTGAAATGTAATAAACTAAGTAAAACCACAATGAGGATGAATGTGACGAGTCCCTGTGATAATGTTCGTAGCTGGAATGACGTTAATGACTTCAGCAAATCACTATGAGATTAGTGGATTGTGCTGGCAGATTGCTGCTATTAACACTTGACTCAGTGGACCAAGTTAAGGGGTGTCAAATTAAAAATCTATAAAATTGAAAATTTCCATGAAGGACTGTTCAGATAGAAATTTCGGTATAATGGATCATTATTGTAATAAGGATTTGAATGTTACGATCTAAGTGAATTATTATCTCATGATGAATTTTATATAAGGGATCTTTATCCGAGGATTCTGTTGGGTTCACCAGACTATAAGGAACCCCAGAATCAGTTGGATCTTAAGGAAAAGAGTTCTCCTCTAATTTTGCAAGATGAGGACATCTCGCGTTTCTTAAGTGGGGTAGGATGTAAGATTCCTCCCTCCGGCTTTTGAGGTGTGCAAGTGTAAGAACCTCCCCTTTCTGATCTTATAATTATTCCCCTCTCTGAAATAAAAGAAAGATCCTGTTTTACCCTGTTTTGGCCTAGAGAGAGAAAATATTCTAGAGAGAGATTATTCAATTTTTAGATATTTTTTAATGGAAAAATATCTCTTCTTATTAAAATAAATTCCCCCAAAATAGAAGCTCAAAAAGATTTTCAGAAGGTGCATTAGAAATCAATTATAATCTGTTCAAAAGGCCTTATCCTAAGGATCCAGATTTTTAAAAAATTTTAAATTAAGGTTCTGAGGGACCAATCAGATTCATCCAAATGTAGGGAGGAGATAAATTGAAGAAATAAAGAAAATCTCTCCCAAAAATGAGTAAATACTCACATAAGATGAAGAGTTGACTAAGGATTGTTGCTATATATATAGGCAGTGGTGTGTGAACACACTTAGGAGCGCCGGGGTACTTTTTCCCTCTTTAGGAGGTTTTTCCCCCCGGCTTGTATATACGCCCATCATTCTAGGGCTAACTTATCTTTTGTACATTGACACAATATAATACCTTGTGCTGTGTGCATTCTTGCTTCTTCTTCTCCAAGCTTTGTGTGCTTTCCTGCAACCCTAATTCCAACAATTGGTATCAGAGCAGGCATCGGCTCCCAGGGCTACGCCGCCAGCACCCTCCGACTCACGTTCTCCGATTGAGGTGAGCTTTCACGAGCGCTTGCAGGTCTCTATACTCTATAAATATGCCCATAGGGCTTTGCAATCTCAGAAATTGCATCTGAGGTCGTTTCGGGCTCCGTTTTTGCATTTCAAGTTCTGCACAGGTGTTTTCGTCATTTTGTGCAGAAATTTTGACAGTGCAGTTTTCTGCAAAACAGGCATACGTATTCTATTGTGGACTGTGCTACATAGCACGAGTTGTTTTCTGTTCAGTCTTTGCTTCATTACAAGTAGCTTTTGCATCAGTTTCAGTCAGTGGCCATGGCTGATAACAGCAATGATGTATTTCGCATGTTGTCTGCTGATGACAAACTGGATGGAGACAGCAACTACCCACTTTGGGCATACATGATGCAACATGTTTTGGTTGCAAAAGGAGTGTGGAACATTGTGCAGGGTATGGATGTACGTCCAGGTTTTGTGGATGTAGGATTTGTTGAGGATGTTGCAGGTTCTAGCAGCTCTATTGTTGCTGCTGTTTTACCCACTGTTGAACAAGCTCGTTGGGATGGTAAAGATGCGCAGGCTCATGCCTTGATTGCACTTTCTGTCAAACGTAACATCACCCCACATATTCGTTCAGCTAAAACAGCAAAACAAGCTTGGGATATTCTAGCTGGTTTGTATGCAGGTCGTAAAGAGCTAGAATCGAAGATTATGCAGGAAGACGATGACATGAATGTTTTTCTTGCTGAGAATAAAGATCTCAAGGAACAGTTGATTTCTACAGGTGAGATTATTCCTGATCATTCTCTTGTGCAGACTGTTCTTGATGCTTTACCTAAGTCATATCAGACTTTTGCTTCCACGTGGAGACTTGTTACTGAGGACAGACCTGATATTGTCAAGTATGATACTTTAGTCAACAAGCTCTTGCAAGAAGCGCAGTCCAGGCAAAACAGGGCTAGGCAGCGTGCAGTTGATCAGGCATTTATTGTTGCCCAGCAGAGACGAAGTGGTAAGGCAGCCCCTTCCACTGTTTCTTCTCCTATTAATAGGTCTACAACTTCTTCTCCTTCCACAGGTAGCAACAATAAGTCTGAGAAGGCTCTTGATAAAGGCAAGAAAAAGACCAGATGCAACTATTGTAAGGCAACTGATCATGTCATTAAGAATTGCCCTAAGCTAAAGGCTAAAGAGGCAAAGAAGAAAGAGTCAAATGCAGCCACAATACCGAATGCTTCTACAAATGCAGATTCTACAAATGTTGTGTAGGATACAGAATGGGCGTTTAGCGTGTATTGCCAGTATGACCCATCTGTACATGATGCATGTTTGGCGGTTTCTGTTGACTCTAATGTATGGTATTTTGACAGTGGTGCTACAAAGCACATCACCTCACATCGTGATATGTTCACTTGTCTTGAGGCTGTCTCTAATGGGAATACTATCACATGTGCCAATAATGCTTCTTACCCAGTGAAGGGCGTTGGTAAAATTATGCTTACTGCTGCAAATGGCAGCACTTTCACACTTTCAGATGCTTTGTATGTGCCAGGGATAAAGAAGAATCTATTGTCTGTCTCTGTGCTTGCTAGACTTGGATTTGTAGTCAAATTTGTGGATGACAGATATACTGTTCATGATTTGACTTCTGGTGATACGATTATTGCATCTGGCACCTTGTTTCGTGGGCTGTATAGGCTCAATTCTTATGACAAGTGTGTGGAAGATTTAGCAAATGCAATTTCTGATGAAAAGGCAGTTTCTAATGCAAAACTATGGCATGCTTGTTTTGGTCATCTGAACTTTGCTAGTTTTGCTGCGTTTGCAGAAATTTGATATGGTTGCTTCATTGCCCCCTCTTGAGGCACCATTGAAACATGTTTGTGAAGGCTGTATTTTGGGCAAAATGCAGCGTTCTGCGTTTCCAAAGGATGGTTCTGTGCGGGCCACTCGCAAATTGCAACTTGTACATAGTGATGTATGTGGGCCTATGCAAACTCCGTCATTTGGTAAACACTTGTACTTCGTGACTTTCATTGATGATTACTCAAGGCATGCATGGGTATATCCACTGAAGGCAAAGTCCGAAGTGTTTTTGTGCTTCAAACAGTTTTTGCTTATGGTTGAAAATGTATCCAATTATAATGTGGGCACCCTCCGTTCTGATCGAGGGGGGGGGAGTACATGTCTAAAGAGTTTGATGCATTTCTGGCTAGTCGTGGGATAAAACACCAATGTACAGTGCCGTATACCCCTCAGCAAAATGGTGTTGCTAAGAGAAAAAACAGGTCACTTATGGTGGAGATGGCACGATGTATGGTCAAGAGCCAAGCTTTGCCACATGCGTTTTGGCTTGAGGCTGTCATGTGTGCTGCATATGTACTAAACAGGTGTCCCACTAAGGCCTTGCAGTCTATTACTCCATATGAAGCTTGGCATGGTAGGAAGCCTTCTATTGGTCACTTGTGTGTCTTTGGTTGCTTGGCCTATGCTTTAGTGCCTGTGCAACAACGCAAAAAATTGGATGATAAGGCTGTCAAATGCATTTTTGTTGGTTACAGTGTTGAGAGCAAGGGTTACATATTGTATCATCCGCAGTCAAAGCGTATCTTAATTAGTCAAGATGTTGTTTTTGTGGAAGATGCTGTGCAACCTTTGTTATCATGTACCAAAGAGACAGGTGTGAGCTCACGGGATGTATTTGATATGTTGTTGCCTCTATTTACAGGTGGGAATTCAAATCTAAGTCCTAATGAGGTAAATATTTAGCCTATGTAGATTTCAAATGACATCATAGATCAGCCTATTTCTGATGTAGATTTACAAGATGTAATTCATGAGGATAGGGCTGAAAATGAGCAGGCTAGAGGTATGCCTAAATGGCTGGTGCAAACCTTGCGTGATAGTAAAATTGATGCACCTATATCTAGTCGTACTCGTTCAGGTTTTCAGCATGCCTCTTATGCATTAGATTGTTATGCTTTGGCTGTGTCTAGTATGTGTGAAGAGGAAGAACCTCTTTCATTTGATGAGGCACAAAAATAAAAAAATTGGTTGACTGCAATATGCAAAGTGAATATGATGCTATAATGAAGAATGGTGCATGGTCTTTGTGTGATTTGCCTATTGCTAAAAAGGCCATTGGATGTAAGTGGGTTTTTAAGTTGAAACAAAAGCCAGATGACAGTGTTGATCGCTATAAAGCTAGACTTGTCGCAAAGGGTTATGCTCAAGAAAAGGGCATTGATTTTGATGAGACCTTTGCTCCCACTTGTCGTATGACTACCATTTGTAGCATTTGTGCATTGGCAGCTCATAATGGTTGGAATGTACATCAGTTGGACATAAAGACTACGTTCTTGAATGGAGATTTGCATGAGGAGGTGTATGCAGCCTCGTGGTTTTGTTCAAAGAGGGCAGGAAAACAAAGTGTGCAGGTTGAAAAGGGCTTTATATGGTTTAACGCAAGCTCCACGAGCTTGGTATGAAAAGATACATGCATATTTGACTGCACATGGTTTTCAGAATAGTCCAACAGAAAACACTTTGTATGCTAAATGTGTGGATGATGTACATCTAATCATTGCTCTCTATGTCGATGGCATGCTGCTCACAGGACCAAATGAGAGTCATATTGCTGATTTTAAGGCTGATTTGAATGCCTCTTTTGAGATGTCAGATTTGGGGCATTTGCATCATTATTTGGGGATACAGTTTAAGCAGTGTGATGGAGGTATTGCTTTGTGTCAGACAAAGTATATTGAGACATTGTTGTGGAGATTTGGCCTTGAAGACTGCAAGCCTATTGCTACTCCAATGGAGACAGGTTTGAAGTTGAGTCTTCATGATGCTGGAGATCACTTTGATGTCACACTCTATCAGACAACTGTTGGTTGCCTCATTTATGTATGCATTACGAGGCCGGACATTCAGTTTGCAGTCTCACAGGTGAGCAGGTTTATGCATAGCCCAGGGTCTCAGCATTGGAAGGCAGTTAAACGCATCTTTCGCTACTTGAGTGGCACCATACATCTTGGGTTGTTTTATCCCAAGGGGGGATCGTTTGCCGCCAGATTTACATGCTTTTTCGGACTCAGATTGGGCTGGTTGCTATGACACAAGAGTGTCCACAAGTGGTTTTTGTTTCATGCTCGGTAGCTCATGCATATCTTGGTTGAGCAAGAAGCAACCTACTGTGGCCACTTCTAGTTGTGAAGCTGAGTACAGGGCAGCTTTCACAGCTACGGTTGAGTGTGTGTGGCTCAGACGGCTTGTGGCTGACTTGGGTGTTGGACAGGAGTCTACCACCTCTATCTACACTGACAGTCAGAGCGCATTGGCAGTTGTGAGAAACCCAGTTTTTTATGCTCACACAAAGCACATTGAGGTGCATTATCACTATGTCAGGGAGAGACTCTCAGCAGGAGAGATCAGCTTGGCCTATGTGCCAACACAGGACAACCTCGCTGATCTTTTCACAAAGGCGCTTCCTCGTGAGAATTTCGAAGCTTTCCGCAAAGCTTTGGGCTTGCTCCCCTTTGTGGACTGATCTACTTAGGGCATGGCACTTCCCTATACACATGAGTGCCAGCTCCCGTTCACACCATCACTCCCAGGGGGGATTTGTTGCTATATATATAGGCAGTGATGTGTGTGAACACACTTAGGACTGCCAGGGTACTTTTTCCTTCTTTAAGAGGTTTTTTCCCCCCGGCTTGTATGTATGCCCATCATTCTAGGGCTAACTTATCTTTTGTACATTGACACAATCTAATACCTTGTGTTGTGTGCATTCTTGCTTCTTCTTCTCCAAGCTTTGTGTGCTTTCTTGCAACCCTAATTCCAACAAGGATAAGGATATTAGTTAAAAAAGAAGAGATATTTAGAGAAATGATGCATTTTCGACACCTCAGTGTGGGGGAATTCCCTTCATGAAGGAGGTGTCTATTTCACATGTGTGGTTGAGTTTTAAACTCACAAATAATGAGATATTTTCATCTCTCCTCTCTTTGGCTTCAACTAGATCCAAAAAGTAAGCTAAACTGACCTAAAAATGGTCAAAAATTGACCAAACTGATCTGGAAAATTCTAAAATCAGTTTGCTTGGTTAGAGGCTCACTTTTTCCTATAAATGAAGCCTCCCCCTTTGTAAATGGTTAATAGTGTTTTATGCACTGCTACTCTACTCCTCCCCAGAGCCAAAAACTGTGAATTTATTAATAATTCATTAGTTTTTGACCATTCCCTCTTCTAAAGAATTGGTGGCCACTCTTGTTGCAAACAAGAGTAGATCCCTCAAACCATCAAGCCAAAGGAAAGCTCCTAAAAATTCATGTAAGCTAGAAATCCTACTTTTTCTTATTCCTTTTAATGGTTTTCTAATTTTTGTTTTGTTTAAAATGTAAAATGATGCTATGCCTTGTTGGAAAGGCTTTCCCCCTCTCTTCTTTCTTAAATTCAGCCTTTCTTTATCCTAGATAAGTAATCTAATTATTGGAATTAAACTTTATCCTAGATAAGTAGTCTAATTCTTTATCCTAGATAAGTAATCTAATTGTTCGAAAGGTGCCCCATAAATAATTACCGGGTGGGCCAAAGTATCAACCTTTGGTACTAGGTTTGTGGAAGTGGGTGTAAAAACATTGTCTCTCCCCTCTGAGCTAAGGGTGCATTGAGCAGATCTCACTCTGCCCAGCCCTAGCCATGCAGATCATCTCTTGGAACATTCACAGATTGGGTGGCCCTCGCTTTCATATCCGAAGAGGGGCCCTTCGTTTTAGGAGCTGCAAAGAGCCAGGGTTGGAGGCTCAATGGATATTCTTTTCCTTCACGAACATCATCTCTCAGCAGGACGTTCCTGTAGATGCGGGAAAGTCTTGCCCAGAGAGTCACACCTTCTGGCAGCAAGCTTTTGGCCCTGAGGGGACCGGGGGTGCACCCCACGGCCCGGGGGGGGCGTGGGTGGGGGGGTTTGTTGCATCTTAGTCAGCAAGCAGCTGCTCCCATCAGTATTTCCCAAGGCCATTCTTTTCATGCACAACCGGTGCAAGAATAGCCCAAGGGCCATTCTTGCATAAAAGATTTTTTTAATTATAAAAGCATTACTTTCATTAAATAGATGCATAAAATATTTTTTTAATTATAAAAGTGTTACTTTCATTAAAATTAAATTTATGCATAAATAGATGCATAAAAGATTTTTTTAAATTATAAAAGTGTTACTTTCACCAAACTTTGATTTTATGCATAGAAAGATGCATAAAGAAATTTATTTTTATTTCAAAATAGTTATTCTCATCAATTTTGATTTTATGCATAGAAAGATGCATAAAGAAATTTATTTTTATTTCAAAAGAGTTATTCTCATCAATTTTGATTTTATGCATAGAAAGATGCATAAAGAAATTTATTTTTATTTCAAAAGAGTTATTCTCATTAAAATTGAATTTATGCATAGAAAGATGCATAAAAGATTTATTTTTATTTCAAAAGTGTTATTCTCCTTAAAATTGAATTTATGCATAAACAAATTTTTATAAAAGTGTTATTTCCCACTGAAGTTGTTCTTATGCATAAATAGATGTGTAAAGAATCTTTATATAAAAAATAAGAATTCTCTTACATTCTATAAATGGATGTGATGAGAATAGAAGTAATGAGAATGAGAGGTAAATAGATGTGATGATATGTGATATGAATCAGATAGATGGGAATGAATAGAGAATGGATGTGATGAGAATAAGAGGTAAATAGGTGTGGTGATATGTGATATGAATCACATAGATGAGAATGAATAGAGAATGGATGTGATGAGAATAGAAGTGATGAGAGGTAAATAGGTGTGATGATATGTGATATGAATCAGATAGATGAGAATGAATAGAGAATGGATGTGATGAGAATGAGAGGTAAATAGGTGTGATGATATGTGATATGAATCAGATAGATGAGAATGAATAGAGAATGGATGTGATGAGAATAGAAGTGATGAGAATGAGAGGTAAATAGGTGTGATGATATGTGATATGAATCAGATAGATGGGAATGAATAGAGAATGGATGTGATGAGAATAGAAGTGATGAGAATGAGAGGTAAATAGGTGTGATGATATGTGATATGAATCAGATAGATGAGAATGAATAGAGAATGGATGTGATGAGAATAGAAGTAATGAGAATGAGAGGTAGATAAATGTGATGATATGTGATATGAATCAGATAGATGAGAATGAATAGAGAATGGATGTGATGGCAATAGAAGTGATGAGAATGAGAGGTAAATAGGTGTGATGAGATGTGATATGAATCAGATAGATGAGAATGAATAGAGAATTGATGTGATGGGCATAGAAGTGATGAGAATGAGAGGTAAATAGGTGTGATGAGATGGAATGCGAATCAGATAGATGGGAATGAATAGAGAATGGATGTGATGAGAATAGATGTGATGAGGATGAGAGGTAAATAGATGTGATGAGGATGAGAGGTAAATAGATGTGATGAGATGTGATGTGAATCAGATAAATGTGAATGAATGATATAGGATGTGAATGAATGTGTTAGCATGTGAATCGAGATGTGAATGAATGATACAGGATGTGAATGAATGTGATAGCATGTGAATCGGGATGTGAATGAATGATAAGGGATGTGAATAGATGTGATGTGATGTGAATCGGGATGTGAATAAACGATAAGGGACGTAAATGAATGTGTTAGCTTGTGAATCGGGATGTGAATGAATGAGATGTCATGTGAAATGAATGTGATAAGATGCGATGTAAACTGGATAGATATTAATGTATGTGAAGTGATGAGATATATGGGGCAAGTGGATGAGATCTGATGAGGATAAATGAGGAAATATGTGATGAGATAGAACAAGATGTGATTAGAAGAGAATGGGAATACTTATGAAATGAATGTGGATTGATGTGTGGATAATGTGGATTGATGTAGATGGATGTATGGATGATGTGGATGATATGGATTGATGTGTGGATAATGTGGATTGATGTAGATGGATGTATGGATGATGTGGATTGATGTGGATTGATGTGTGGATAATGTGGATTGATGTAGATGGATGTATGGATGATGTGGATCGATGTGTGGATAATGTGGGGGATTGATGTAGATGGATGTATGGATGATGTGGATTGATGTGTGGATAATATGGATTGATGTAGATAGATGTATGGATGATGTGGATTGATGAGTGGATAATGTGGATTGATGTAGATAGATGTATGGATGATGTGGATTGATGAGTGGATAATATGGATTGATGTAGATGGATGTATGGATGATGTGGATTGATGTGTGGATAATGTGGATTGATGTAGATGGATGTATGGATGATGTGGATTGATGTGGATGATGTGGATGGATGTATGGATGATGTGGACTGATGCGTGGATGATGCGATTGGATGTGATTTGATGTGGGAATGATGTGATGTGATAGGGAATCGATGAAGAAAATAAAATTGTGGGAAGATGAGAAAAGATAGAGACTAATGTGAAAGGATGTGGAGTAATGAGAAAAGATGGAAATATTGTTGGAACTGTATTTGTATGTGAAATCTGTTTTTAAATGACTGTTTTATATCAAGAATGCTGGGGAAGCATTTTGACCGTCTTGTGAATGAGGTCATGGAGACCTATCTATTAAAGTTGCAACTGCTGACGGAGAGTCATCGGGGAGGACGTCTCGTGTAGCAAGGTCGGTCAAGGTCTTGACCAACCTCGGTTTGATTTAAATGGTAAGCTTCCGGTATAGTGGATGAGGGACCAAGAAAGCAGCCTATGAGTGAAGCGCTAGGTGACCTGCGAGGGATCCTAGAGGGTGCTGACCATACGGTGCTCGGGCTCTGGGTCACCGAAGATACCCACACGTATGTCGGGGAAGATTTTGGAACAAGGAGTAAGAGTTGATTTCTGAATTCGGGCATGGATTTGGTTGGTTGACCTTGCTAGTCCTCAACGGATGAGTCCATGGCTCTTTTATATGGATATATTAGTTGATCTTGTTGATCTTCAACGGAGATTCCATTTTGATATGTGAATATATTGCCGGTTACTATGAGCTAGGAACTATCGAAAAGGCCCCTGAGTGAACAGGTGGTGAGCGTTCTAGTTGCCAATGATGCCATAGGTACACCGATGAAGGAGTGTTTGGAAATAAGGATTCAACTGGATAATTAAAGGATTATGATCAGTGCCACTATGGTTTCATTAAATGATTGTTTTAAAGATTATTCAATCTGTGAAAAAGGCAAGTTCATATTGGGTGTGTAAGTGGTGTGACTAGTTTTATGTTTGCATGAATATCCGGCTAGGGAGCCTGGGAACTCTTTTCCCTGGTACCCGGGACAAAACCTAACCAAATTCCTAATTGGATCCTATCACTATAGTAGTTGGGCAGTTGGCTAACCCATGGGACTGGATGGGGTTAGGCTGGACTGATGGATCCGTAAAACGAGACAATTTCTGTATAGTACGATAGATGAGGTAAATCCTGGATAAAATTTGTTCTATGGAAAAGAATCAACGGCTGTGCCTCTCAATGAGGAAAAAAGCGTTGGTCTCTATGATCCAAGTACAATCTTTTCCCTAATCTGACTATGGGACTTACGGGTTCGGTCAGATCAGTTTAGTTAGTTCAGGCTTTTGACTACGTTAGAGAAAAGTTATCCTGGAGGAATCACCCGTGCTTTTCGGGCAAGGGAAGTTTTTCGAGATTTGGATTTGGAAGAACCGATGGATTAGTCTCTTGTCCGGATATCCGTGGGCGAGGCCCCGAGTGTGGGACCCTACCCCGCGCAAGAAGTGCTGCTTCCGCTTCTAGCACCCCTGAATTCGTTGCACGGTGGGGACAGAGGGTAGGGACAGAGATCTCACATGCATAGCAAAGTCACGATATGTCAACCTGTCAACTGGATACCTGTCAACAACTGGATACCTGACCCTTTGGGACCTCCGCAATGCATGCGGATCACCCTGAACACCTGCCACTCTAGCATGTGGAGGCACATATCTATCATGCCTTGCACCTGGTGTGCGTAAAATTCCTCATCCAAACTTTCTGAACTTGACGACTCATAACCTATAATGCCAATTCCTTCAACCTTCTTTTTCCCTTTATCCACAACACTACTCCTAGTGCTCACACTCTCATGTCTCAAGTGTCCTGAGACCATGGACGTATAGTGCTACTCTCAGACTTTGCTGGCCCAGACATAGAAATAGAACTTGCTTGTGGCAAGTTCACATGCACATCAGCATCAATAGAATCAATGACACCCTCATCCTTTGCCTTGTACCAACTAGTAAGTTCATTAAACACCACATCTCCTGAGATAACCACTTGCCTAGTTTGTGGATTGTAACATTTATATGCCTTGCGATCCTGTGCATACCCAACAAAAATGCACTTTTCTGCCTTAGGATCCAACTTCCTCCTTCTCTTGTCTGGCACATGCACATAAGCTATGCAACCAAAAACTTTGAGGTGTCCAATGTCTGGCCTAAAACCTATAAGACGCATCTCAGGCATACTTCCATGTATGGCTACTATGGGTGTCTTATTAAGTACATACACCACTGTGGCGCACACTTCTACCCAATAATAATCTGGCATGCTCTTTTCATTGAGCATCACCCTGGCCACATCACAAATGACTCTATTTTTCCTCTCAGCAACACCATTTTGCTGAGGTGTATACCTGCAAGTTAACTGCCTTCTTATGCCATGCTTTCTCAAGAAATTCTCAAAAGAATGTGAGGTGTATTCACACCACCTCCATATGTCCTCAAACATTTTATCCAAGAGCCATATTGCTTCTCTGCAAAAGCTTTGAAGTCCATAAACTTTCCCAACACTTCACTTTTCTCTCTAAGAACGTAAATCCAAGTCATTCTGCTAGAATCATCAATGAATGTCACATAATACAAGCTGCCTTTAATAGATGGGTTTTGTGCAGGACCCCATACATCACTATGAACTATCTCAAGTGGCTTGCTACTCATGTTGCCTTCTTTAGGAAATGGAAACCTTGCTTGCTTTTCAAACTAGCAGGCATCACAGACCTGCATATTCCCATCATACTTGAATCTAGGCAGCCCACTAACAATGCCTCTTGCTTGCATGTTCTTTAACCTTTGTATATAGGAAATTTCAGCTTTTAGAAAACATGGCTGATTTTAACTCAAGAATCCCAGCATCCAGCTTAAATAACCTGCCTTCTTTCATGCCTTTGGCAATGACTCTACATCCATTTTTGAAATCCTCAACGAAGCAACCATGCTCGTTGAACCTATAAACCCAGTTCCACCATTTGACCAACTGAGGCCAAACTTTTTGCAATAGAAGGCACATACAAGACATCTGCCCATAGACTTTGTTTCACCATTGTGCATAACCAATGGTACACTTCCAACATGTGTGATAGCATGTTGGGTATCATCTCTTGTCTCCACATAGACTTTCACATCCATAGGCTTCATGTGTTCAAACCATTCGCCATGACAAGTCATATGGTTTGATGCTCCATAGTCCATATACCAAGTGTCATCACTGTCACCATTTGTCATCATAGATCCCTAGACATGTTTCATGGCAAACAAGTGATTTGCGCTGCCATCATTACTGCTTGATGCAAAATTTCCACCATTTGCATAATTTCCACCATGTTGTGCATAATGTCCACCATGTTGTGCTCTACCCCCTCTCAAATCATTTTGTTTGTGAAAACAATCACGTGCCATATGACCAAACTTCCCACAGTAATGGCATTCCACATTTTGCATAGATGCTTGTTGGCCTTGCCAACGTTCTCTTCCACAAGGATTACCTCTGCCTCTTTGAGGTGTATATCCACGGCCACCTCTGGCACCATATGTAGGCTGAAAATTCTGTTGTGGTGGTGACTTATCTTGCCATCCACGACCATTACCATGACCTCGTGATGCAAATCTCCCCCTGCCTCTAAATCCCCTTTGTGAATAGAAAGCCTGATTTTTGCCATTATCATCATGGCTAGTAGATGCATCATGAAAAGAGTCACTGAGTTTGATTTCCTCAACAAGCAAGAGTGAAACCAACTCATTAAAATCTGGTAAACCTGTACTCCAAACAGAAATAGATGTATCAAAAGACTTGTACTCCTTGCCAAGACCATGCAAGGTAATGTCTACCAAATCATCATCAGGCATGGGGGCATTGATAGTTGCCAATGCATTTGCATACTTCTTTATCTCTTGAACATAATCATGGATACTCCTTCCTTTCTGCTTCACATTATGAATCTGTTGTCTCAATTGAGACTTACGAGCACTAGTATCTGTATCAAATAGCTTTACCAACGTATCCCATGCTTCCTTGGGATTCTCAGCATCATGTATATGTATGAGTATAGCATCTGATACATATAGACAAGTAGTGCAAAACTTTGTATGCTCTCTCTGACCATTGCTTTATGAGCTACAACCTGTTGTTGTGTAGGTTATTGAGGTAGCTGGCTCCGCACCTGTAACAAGGTTCCAAAATCCTTTTCCCTTCAGAAAGCTTTTAATCTTGTACTTCCATGCTTGGA
Source organism: Cibotium barometz (assembly GCF_041138505.1). Classification (NCBI taxonomy): domain Eukaryota; kingdom Viridiplantae; phylum Streptophyta; class Polypodiopsida; order Cyatheales; family Cibotiaceae; genus Cibotium; species Cibotium barometz. Next base: position 1,943,156 of record NC_141091.1, on the reverse strand, counting down.
AGTTTTTTCTATCCAACTTCTCACCCACAATCTGTACTGGGTTGTCTGACATATTTGCAAATGCACCTTCCGCACACGTCCAATTCTGTAAATGAGCCTTCCTCAACTCAACCACACTCTAATTAGTGTTCTAGATACTCCAAAGTACTCAACGAACTTCACTGTTGATGTAGAAAAACAAACTGATTGCATTCAAATTAAACTGGCATACGCAGTCCAAAGTACCCTATTTTGGCATGCTTTCCAAGGCTTCAAATTGCAATGTAGTAGTTCAATCAAGTGTGGATAACTTGCACTGACACCTAAACAAGCTCAATGTTGCATATCAACACCAACCAAGGTGCGTACATACCAAAATTATCAAATCCCCTTCTCTGTTTTGAGAAAAACCAGTAAAACTAGGAAAAACCAATAGTAAAAGTGCTCTAATTCCTTTGATTCTTGTCCAAATTGAGAGACCAAGCATTCATTAGCTTAGCAATTATGTTTACTAACTCCATGTAAAAGGAATTAGACCAATTGTTTAAGTTGAGAGAGTAATTAGCCAATTAATGATCCTCTGTTTCACTAATCATTGTAGACAACCTATTTAATCAGCTCATAATTAGCTCCATAATGCATAATTGTTCCAACCAATCACATAGCAACCTTCTTAAGTATGTGTATCACAAAATTGCTAAGCAAGTTTTGGGTTTAACAATCACACAACTAGAATTTGGCCTCCAATTTGCATAGTATTGAAAAAACTGCTTTGTTTCTTCCCTACAGTCTACGCCGCCTGCTCCTGAGGAGAATTGGGAGGTTTGTAGTGGCTATTGAAGGTATAGGTGAGTTCCCAACACTCTTAGGCATGAACCCAATCTATCAATGAGGTGATTTTTGCAAAAAACCAACTTTAATTTCTCTTCTCTATTTTTGTGAGGACTTCAAACCAGTGAATTTCCACTCACTAATATGCATCAACTTTGCTCTCAATGTAGGGCTTGCACATGAGTTGCCAATACATTCCCATTTGCTAGATACACGATTCTTTGTCAGATTTGCAACTATTTGCCTCATACATTCACCACACTCAAGCTTCAATGGAGAGCTTGCAAAACAGAAATTTTTCCTTTGCTTTGGGCAACTCAAATCTGTTTCGTTTGTGTTTTTGCACCTTCAATCCACTCAAGGATGTTTAGTAGTCCTTACCCATTAGGCCAAGCTCTCAGATTTGATGAAAATCTGTGTGCTCCAAGCTTCACTGCTCCAATGGCAAGCTTCACAAGGCTCTGATACCATGATGAAAAACAGGTAGAGGGAGAGGAAACACACACACAAGAGCAAACCCTAATGTATTATCAAACCCTAACCATAGAGGGAAGCCATCTCCCTTCTCACACAATGCATAAAGCCATAACCATAGAGGGAAGCCATCTCCCTTCTTGCACAATGCATAAAGCCATAATCCATAATCTACAACACACTACTTGTGTTGTGTCCACACACAGCTAACCCTAGCTAATGTCCACACACTATGACCAGCTGGACACGGTCATTTATGTCTCACACATGTTACTACCTAACATGCCAGCACATAGTGCAATTGGCACAAGCTGACATCGAGCTTGAATCTCAACATGACCCACACACACTCAACTGTAGCTATAAAAGCTGCTCTATACTCAGCTTCACAAATGGAAGTGGCCACTGTAGGCTGCTTCTTGCTGAGCCATGATATACATGAATCACCAAGGCAAAAGCAAAACCCACTAGTGGACACTCATGTGTCATAACATCCATCCCAATCTGAATCACTAAAAGCATGCAGTTGTGACTCACCCCCCTTTGGATAAAATAATCCAGAATACTAAGTGCCCTACAAATAGCAAAAAACCCGCTTGACAGCCTGCCAATTCTTTGTACCTGGGCTATGCATAAATCTACTCAACTGTGAGACCGCATACTATATATCTGGCCTCATGTTGCATACATAAAGAAGGGATCCAATAGCCTGCTGATACAAACTAGCATCAAAAGAGTCTCCTGCATCTTGAAGACTAAGTCGAGTACCTGTCTCCATGGGTGTAGCCACAGGTTTACATCTTCAAGATTAAACCTCTTCAATAGCTTCTGTATATATTTAGACTGCATCATAACAATGCCATCATTGCGCTACATAAATTAAATCCCCAAATAATAATACAAGGGTCCCAAATCTGACATCTCAATGACTGCAAGTTAGCCTTAAAGGTTGACTTAAAGGCTGAAATCTGATCTATATCAGGTCTTGTGAGCAGCATGTCATCAACATATAAAACAATGACAAAAAATGTGTCCTTACTCCTCTTCACATAGAGGGTACTCTCTGTGCGATTATTGCAAAAATCACTTGCAACCGAGCCTGCATGAATCTTCTCATACCATGCTCTAGGAGCCTGCTTAAGGCCATAAAGAGCCTTTTTTAACCTACATACTTTAGACTCTTCTCCTTTCACATCAAAACCAGGAGGCTGTGATACATACACCTCCTCATGTAAATCACCATTCAAGAATGCTGTCTTAATGTCCAACTAATGTACATTCCACCCATGATGTTGGAATGAAGGGATGTAATGCATGAAAATATGAGTAATCACCATGTAAACATGATGCCTAAGTGTGTTTAGTCTCTCACACCAAGAGAATGGAAATAGCCTTCCACAAGCCAAGAAGCCATGAGCTCCAAGAAACATGAGTTTCCATTTCTAAAAATGATCATCAAAAGTTACAACCATGGTCCAAGTCCCCTCTTTTATACATGGACTTGTCCCATTATTAACCCTATTGAATAAAGTTCCTACTTTATTACAAACCATCCCTTCCCAAAGATTTTGTCCTCAAAATCAATAACATGTACAATCTCAAAGTATGAGACTCTAATGTAATCAATGGGAAGTGGTTAAGAGTTCTCAAGTACATCCAAAGCACATATACAATGAAAATTTGGATGTGTACAAGTCCACGAAGCTTCAAGCCCAAAGTGTATGAGTGGGACTGTTATGACAGCCCTTCTAGTCGATGAAGACCCTTGAAAATCCTTCATTTAGACTCCATATATTGGGCTGAAAATGATATGTACACTCAGCCATATGTAGCCTTTGATCTTAGTCAAGAAGCTATCCATTGAGTCTCTCTCATCCATGTGCTCAACACATGGATGGCACAAGTGTGCATAGAACATGTAAATGAGAGCTACAAATGGATGTAACAAACTCATTCTCATAATAATGAAAAAAATGTGATTATGTGATTAGTCTTAATTCATATCTTTATTATCTTCATTAGTCTTAATACTATGCTCTAAGTATGTCTTCTTCCATCTTCCACCCACCATAATTCTCACTTCCTATGTTTATGCACTCATACTCTCTTCAAATCCACTTATATTAGCACATTATGGTCCTATATGATGTGGCATGTGTTGGTAGCCAAAAGGCTATGTAATGTTATGGTTGGTACTAAGAAATGGGTATGAACATGATGTGAAGGCATATTTGCAGCACGGACTCAGTTTCACATGGTACATTACCACACACGATAGCATATCTCCCACACAGGAATAAACAAAGTGGGATAGAAGAGATGCATAGGCATATGCGTTGCTTGCTTTGTCAATTAAGAGGAGTATAATCACTCACATTCAGTTATGCAAGACTGTTAAACATGGTTGGGATGATGCACTTGCATCATTGTACCGATGAAGTATGTGTTACTACACATTACTTCTCATCATGGCAGTTTGTTCTCATCATGACTTAAATCTTCTCCACAGGGAAACACTATTACATGTGCAAACAACTCCTCATATCATGTAAAAGAAGTTGGTAAAATTATTCTCACTACTACAAATGGTGGAACAATCACACTCTTAGATGAATTTTATGTACCAGGGATCAAGAAGAACTTGTTATCTGTCTCTACCCATTACTAAGGCTTGCTTAGTGGTTCAGTTTGTGGATGATAGATGTATTGTTCATGATTAAAGTAATGATGGAAATACAATTGTTGCTTCTAGTACTTTGACTCATGGCCTTTATAGGCTAGATGCATATGAAAGATAAAAGCATGATGTCTATACACACAAAGACAATGGGTGATGCTAAGTTGTGGCATGCATGCTTTGGTTACTTGAACTTTGGCAGTTGCTATGTTTGAATAAGCATAACATGGTGTCTAAGTTTCTATATCATGAAGTCCCTATCAACCACATTTGTGAGGACTATATTCTTGGAAAAATGTAGTGGGTACATCATTTCCCAAAGATGGTTCAACTAGAGCTGTCCAAAAATTATAGCTTATACATAATGATGTATGTGGTCCTATGAGGACACCATTTATTGGGGGCTATCTTTATTTTGTCATTGATGATTATTCCAGACATACCAGGGTATATCCATCAAAATAGAAATCAGAGGTTTTTATATGCTTTAAGTACTTTGTTGCTATGGTTGAAAATGTTTCTTCATGTAAGATTGGTACCCTACGTGTAGGTGGTCACACCCATCAACGCCTCTCTTCCCCTTTGTTTAGTTAGAAGTGTACTATCTCCTTTTAATGCCAAGTACATCATGAAAATCTATGAATAAGTGGCTGCTAGAAGGTACAATGCAAGCCATTTCAAGTTATACAATATATCATGTAGAACCATAAAAACTGATGGTAGACCAAGGAGATGGTGGAAAGATGATTTCCACCAATATGATAAAGAGTCCACAAGTATATGGTGATGAACAATCTCATCCATGGGCACTCAAGTGTGCTATCGTCTGTGTCGATGTAGCCACCTACTTTTGCTCCATGTGTCTAGAGTTAGCTTCATCTCCGAAAGTCCACAAGGTGAATCCTCCCTTGGGTCCTAAAATTACAACACCCAACAAGTAACTGCGTTCTAGAAATCATTACATCATTTTCTTATGCTTTTAATATTTTCCTTTTAGTTCATATTTTGTTTGTTCTTTTTCCTTACAACAAGCTACTCAGTAGGGACCTCAATGGGCTTTTCCTACAAAGCTCATGCCTTCTCACAGGGTCTTATGAGCATCTCGGCGCAGGTATCTCACTGAGCTTTCTCCTCCGGCTATCATGCCTCTTTATCCAGGACTTCTAGGTGACTCAATAGGGATCTTCAATTGCGCTTTCTCCGAACCTCATGCCTTCTCACTGGGTCTTACAGGCGTCTCGGTAGAATCCTCAGTGGACTCTTCCTCTGGCCCTCTGCCTCACTTTAGGACTTATAGGTAACGTGGTTGGGACCTCGCATGGGCTTCCTCTGGACCTTATGCCTTCTCACTCGGTCTTACAAGCGTCTCAGTAGTCTCCCATCTAAGTGTCTCCTCCGACCTTCTCATGCTTCATTCTTTTAATATTAATATCATTTTTCCATTGGCACCATATTTCAAGGCGGTACTTTAAGAATTGGCCAATTACTTACCATTCAAGTTCATCAGGTTGTCCACCCTGAGTTTCCCATGGAGGTGAAGTATGTGTTCCATGTACTCCATGCAGTAAGCATATCATCAAAGCCAACATGTCATATGCCATATGTGTATGCTTCTTTTTCTCCCCATTTATTAGTGTTTGATTTGATCTAAGCCCCCACAACTAGTGTACCACACTGGCGCAAGACCAAGAGTGCTTCCAACAAGTAGAGCTTGGTGCAATACCAAGGTTCTTGATGTTCACACACAAGGCTGCTTGATCTTAACTTTAGTATTCTTTTGCTTATGGTGTAGTTCTCGTGCATGGAAAGGCATTATTCCAAGGTGCCCAAGGAGTCATAATAACTATATCATCCTCAATGACATGAAGGTTATCATCGAGTAGCCCATTTGCATCATCGGCCATGGCTACATCTACATCAAATAACACATCATCATCATCATCATCAAATAACACATCATCATCATCAACTATGTGAGAGATAGCATCAAGTAGCCCATGTGAAATTGGCCATGGCTACATCAAGTAAAACATATACATCCTCAGAAAGGTGAGGAAAACCATCTAGTAGACCATGTGCATCATCGGCCGTGGCTACATTATTACAAATAAACATAGCAACATTAGCAAGTGAGGTGGTGGAACGTTCTTCACCCCCTCATCAATACATACAATAGCAGTTGAAAATAGACTCACGATGGATGTGTGATGCATCCCCATGGATTTGCATAATAGAATCTAGCCACTCTGAGTAGAGTATGCACCATGCGCCCTTGTTGGACTCCACCATAACAATGCTCTTGCCTTTGGCAAAGCGGTCGCCCTCCGCCTTCACCCATGGATCTGCATAATAGAATCTAGCCACTACTCTGAGTAGAGTATGCACCATGCGCCCTTGTTGGACTCCACCATAACAATGCTCTTGCCTTTGGCAAGGCGGTCACCCTCCGCCTTCACCCATGACAAGATCTTGCCCTCCGTCATTGTAGAGCTCAGTGTGGGCATGAATATCTCCCACAACCTTGAGGTCACAGCACACGCTGTAGACAAATCAGCAAGAGGTAGCTAGTATTAGAGCTTGCATAACAAGTTGAATAGAAAAAAGAGGAGGAAAAGAGTGCCCGCTCCCTAACCCAGATGGAAGCTCAAGAGATGCGCCACCAAGCCCAGACCATTGAGGATGGCTACAATAGGATATGCGCCTCCTTCGATTCCTACAAACAAGTCACAAAGCAGACACTCCTGCAAAAAGATGCCCACTCCAGCTCCGGGCCACTAATAAGGAGTGCGCACTCCAAGCGCATCAAGCAACTATGGGGTAGATGTCTAGCACCAATGGGTGCAAAGTCTATGCCTTAATGGGGATGCTGCCACCGAGTTGCCAACCCTCTCCACCCCACCCTAAAGGCCTCCCCAGCTTCTGGAACTCCACTACCTCACCCTCCAACTCAACCTTCTCCAATGTAACATTTTCCTCGATGACCCCCTCATCGTATCCACCCTCTCCTACCTCATCACCAAAATCCCCCCACCTCCATTAACCTCCTCGTCTCGTCACCCTCTTTTTCTAAAACCAAATTTCCTTTGACAACCCCACCAACCTCTTCACCCTTCCCATTCACCCTCTTGCGTGCCAACCTCAACTAGGCCACACTTCTAGAGTATGGGCACGCCCCCAATACCAATGCCTCCATCGAGCTTTCAGTCCCCTATGGCCTCTGCCCGTAGCCAAATGACTCATCAAGATTCCTTGTGCCCTTGCCTACCTAGAGCGGCTCAGTTTGACCACCATATACTATGGGCACGCCCCCAATACCAATGCCTCCATCGAGCTTTCAGTCCCCTATGGCCTCCAAATGACTCATCAAGATTCCTTGTGCCCTTGCCTACCTAGAGCGGCTCAATTTGACCACCATATACTATGCTTAGAAGGCCCTATGCTGCCACAAAACCCTCCCCCCTTACTCCCCCTATGGCCTCCTCGTCCTCTACCACCGTGTCTACTGCCAACTCGAAGTCATCACCACCACCACCATCCTCCAGTTCAATGACTCACATATCACCTTCCCCTATGACATGACCCTCAAAGAGGCCCGCGAGGCGAGGCCTTCTTCTTCTCCAAACACTTGAAGCAAGATCCCACCGATGATGCAACAACAAACCCACACTCCCACTCCCATCTCGGCTCTAGTTCTTAACCGCACCCAACCCCATTGGTGCCCATCAACACTCCCTCGAACCCCCCACTGTTAACCACTCTGGTTAACATTACTTTTCAAGCGTGACTACGCTCATTATAACTCATCTTTTGTAACCGTGCAAAGTGCTTAATGTAGAAGAGACATGGGATGACCAAGCTTACAGCTTGTGTAATGCCAATCATAGGAAAGAGTTGTACATAGAGATAGGAAGATTAGTTTTGGGCCCCTAATTGTAAATGGGTGGCTGGCCATTGTAAACTAAGGGCTCTTGTTTATAAGACATTTTATAAGGGGCAATCCCATGTCTCATTTGAGTTTTGCCTCTCTCTCTCTCTCTCTCTCATGAGCTTGTGGATGCATGCTTGCTTTGTGGTGCTTGCTTTGTGGTTTGCTTGCATGCTTGATTGTTGGTGTGTGTGCTTATAGGGATGGTGATGATCTAGCTTCTCCTCTCCTCTCCCCTCTCTTTGATCTCTACCAAAGTCCTTGTTGTTGTTGCAGGCATGTGGCATGGAGTGAAGGTTGAGCTTTCCATAGCTCCCTCTTTCTTGCTCTCTACCTAGCTCTTGAATCTCTACTTGGGTGAGGTTTTGTGGGTGCCGAGTGCCCCGGGGGTTTCCCTCCCCACCTTGACGGTGATCGGACCGAAAACGGTGATCGGATGGAAAACTGTGGAAAACAGCCGACCGGTGGAAAATGGTGGAAAAACCGCCGGCGAGCCATGCCGTGCCGATCAGGCCGACGGATCATGGATGGAAAGCAAGACCTGAGACGAGGCCAAGGGAGCTGAGCTGGGCATGAACGCAAGTGATCGGTGAGACCCGCAAGGAAAGCACGCGAGACGCGCTCGACGGGCCAATGGAGCCATTTCATGAAGCATGGACTGTGGAAGGCCGCGTGCGGCAAAGGCATCGCGGGACCGTTTCCTCCGGTCTCGTGACACTTGGTATCAGGTGACACAAGTAGAGGTGGAGTAAGCCCCTAGCGGCTTCACATCGAGGAGTTAACCCCCATTAGGGTTGGCTAAGTGCACACCTCCGAACTCGACCCTTGCATGTTGTTTCTCTTCTTCTCTCTCTCTCTCTTGTGTGCAAGGTAGTATGTTAGGATTAATATCTTGCATTTAGCTTAGGGTCCTCCACTTAGTTCATTTGCTAGAGTCCTTATTTGGCCCAGTTGGAGTGCAAATCCACCGATCGTTTGCTAGTGTTTGAGCTTGTTTTTATTTGCTAGTGTTTGAGCTTGTTTTTATTTGTTTGATTGTGATTCCATGGAGAAATGGAGGTCAACCGGAGCATTGGAACATTGAGGTCTTCACCGAGCACGGGAGAAACAAGTAAGTGTTCAAACTTTGCCCTTGACATTCATGTAAATCTCTGATTTTATGTTCTTCTTTCATCAAGTTTGCACCATAGCTTAATTGTAAGATTCCTCCCTCTGGCTTTTGAGGTGTGCAGGTGTAAAAACCTCCCCTTCTGATCTTATAATTATTCCCCTCTGAAATAAAAGAAAGATCCTATTTTACCCTATTTTGGCCTAGAGGGAGGTAATTCAAAATTGAGATATTTTTGGATATAAAAATCCTCCTAGTGTTTAAAATGGTTTCCCCTGAAATAGGTATTCAAAAAGAAATTTCCAATGTGCAATTGGAATAAATTGAAATCAGGTAAAAAGGACCTTAGCCTCAGAGTCCAGATTTTCTGAAATTTTTGAATTAAGGTTCCTATGGACCAATTAGATTAATCCAAATTTAGGGAGGAGATAAACTGAAGAATAAAAGGAAACCCCCCCAAAAATGAGTAAATACTCACATAAGTTGAAGAGTTGACTAAGGACAAGGTTATTAGTTAAAAAAGAAGAGATATTTAGAAGAAATGATGCATTTTTGACACCTCAGGGTGGGGGAATTTCCCTCATGAAGGAGGTGCCTATTTCACATGTGTGGTTGAGTTTTAAACTCACAAATAATGAGATAATTTTATCTCTCCTCTCTCCTGCTTCAACTAGATCCAAAAAGTAAGCTAAACTGACCTAAAAATGGTCAAAAATTGACCAAACTGATCTGGAAAATTCTAGAATGAGTTTGCTTGGTTAAAGGCTCACTTTTTCCTATAAATGAAGCCTCCCCCTTTGTAAATGGTTAATAGTGTTTTATGCACTGCTACTCTACTCCTCCCCAGAGCCAAAAACAGTGAATTTATTGATAATTCATTAGTTTTTGACCATTTCCTCTTCAAAAGAATTGGTGGCCACTCTTGTTGCAAATAAGAGTAGATCCCTCAAACCATCAAGCCAAAGGAAAGCTCACAAAAATTCATGTAAGCTAGAAATCCTACTTTTTCTTTATTCCATTTAATGCTATGCCTTGTTGGAACGGATTTCCCCCTCTCTTCATTCTTGAATTCAGCCTTTCTTTATCCTAGATGTGTAATCAAATTGTTAGAATTAAACTTTTCATATTGTTTCTCTTTAAAAAGTGAAATTTGATTAGTTTAGAATTCTTTAAACCATTTGGGATAATTTATAAGTAACTTGAGAATGAAAAATTTTAAAAAATGGTCAGCCATACAAAGGAGGTTATGGCAAAATTTTCTTAAATTTTGTAAAATAAGTTTTATCTTTTATTATTCAAAAAGAGTAATCCCACCGCTTGTGTATTCTAAAAGTGTTATTTTTATTCTATGCATAGAAAAATGCATATTAGAAATATTTTTATAATAAAAGTGTTATTTTCATTAGAATTAATTTCTATGCATAGAAAGATGCATATTTGGGAATGTTTTGATTATAAAAGTGTTACTGTCATCAAAATTGATTTTTATATAAATAGATGCATAAAAGAATTTTTTTATTATAAAAGTGTTACTTTCATTAAAATTGAATTTATGCATAAATAGATGCATAAAAGAATTTTTTTATAAAAGTGTTACTTTCATCAAATTTTGATTTTATGCATAGAAAGATGCATAAAGAAATTTATTTTTATTTCAAAAGAGTATTCATAGAAAGATGCATAAAAGATTTATTTTTATTTTGAAAGTGTTATTCTCCTTAAAATTGAATGTATGCATAAACGGATTTTTATAAAAGTGTTATTTCCCACTGAAGTTGTTCTTATGCATAAATAGATGCATAAAGAATCTTTATATCAAAAATAAGAATTCTCTTACATTCTATAAATAGATGTGATAAGATGTGATATGAATCAGATAGATGAGAATGAATAGAGGATGGATGTGATAAGATGTGATATGAATCAGATAGATGAGAATGAATAGAGGATGGATGTGATGAGAATAGAAGTGATGAGAATGAGAGGTAAATAGATGTGATGAGATGGGATGTGAATCAGATAGATGAGAATGAATAGAGGATGGATGTGATGAGAATAGAAGTGATGAGAATGAGAGGTAAATAGATGTGATGAGATGGGATGCGAATCAGATAGATGGGAATGAATGGATGGATGAATGTGATGAGAATGAGAGGTAAATAGATGTGATGAGATGGGATGCGAATCAGGTAGATGGGAATGAATGGATGGATGGATGTGATGAGAATAGAAGTGAATCAGGTAGATGGGATGCGAATCAGGTAGATGGGAATGAATGATTGAATGGATGGATGAATGTGACGAGAATGAGAGGTAAATAGATGTGATGAGATGGGATGCGAATCAGGTAGATGGGAATGAATGAATGGATGGATGTGATGAGAATAGAAGTGATGAGAATGAGAGGTAAATAGATGTGATGAGATGGGATGCAAATCAGATAGATGGGAATGAATGGATGGATGGATGTGATGAGAATAGAAGTGATGAGAATGAGAGGTAAATAGATGTGATGATATGTGATGCAAATCAGATAAATGGGAATGAATGGATGGATGGATGCGATGAGAATAGGAGTGACGAGAATGTGAGGTGAATAGATGTGATGAGATGTAATGCGAATCAGATAGATGGGAAAGAATGGATGGATGGATGTGATGAGAATAGAAGTGATGAGAATGAAAGGTAAATAGATGTGATGATATGTGATGCGAATCAGATAAATGTGAATGAATAGATGAGATGTCATGTCATGTGAATCAGGATGTAAATGAATGATATAGGATGTGAATGAATGTGATAACATGTGAATCGGGATGTGAATGAACGATAAGGGATGTGAATGAATGTGATAACATGTGAATCAGGATGTAAATGAATGATATAGGATTTGAATGAATGTGATAACATGTGAATCAGGATGTGAATGAACGATAAGGGACGTGAATGAATGTGATAACATGTGAATCGGGATGTGAATGAACGATAAGGGACGTGAATGAATGTGTTAACATGTGAATCGGGATGTGAATGAATGAGATGTGATGTGGGATGTGATAAGATGCGATGTAAACTGGATAGATGTTAATGTATGTGAAGTGATGAGATGTATGGGTAGATGTAAGTAGATGTGATCTGATGAGGATAAATGAGAAAATAAGTGATGAGTTAGAAAAAGATGTGATTAGATGAGAATGGGAATACTTATGAAATGAATGTGGATTGATGTGGATTGATGTGTGGGTAATGTGGATTGATTGTGGATGAGTGGATAATGTGGATTGATGTGGATGATGTGGATGGATGTATGTATGATGTGGATTGATGTGTGGGTAATAATGTGGATTGACGTGTGGATTGATGTGGATGGATGAGTGGATAATGTGGATTGACGTGATTGATGTGGATGGATGAGTGGATAATGTGGATTGACGTGTGGATTGATGTGGATGGATGAGTGGATAATGTGGATTGATGTGGATGATATGGACTGATGTGTGGATGATGTGGATGGATGTATGGATGATGTGGATTGACGTGTGGATTGATGTGGATGGATGTATGGAAGATGTGGATGGATGTGTGGATAATGTGGATTGATGTGGATGGATGTATGGATGATATGGATTGGTGTGGATGATGTGGATGGATGTATGGATGATGTGGATTGATGTGTGGATGATGCGATTAGATGTGATTTGATGTGGGAATGATATGATGTAATAGGGATCGATGAAAAAAAAAATTTGTGGGAAGATGAGAAAAGATGGGGACTAATGTGAAAGGATGTGGAGTGATGAGAAAAAATGGAAATATTGTTGGAACTATATTTGTATGTGAAATCTGCTTTTAAATGACTGTTTTATGTCAAGAATGCTGGGGAAGCATTTTGACCGTCTTGTGAAGGAGGTCGTGGAGACCTATCTGTTAAAGTTGCAACTGCTGATGGAGAGTCATCGGAGGATGTCTCGCGTGTAGCAAGGTCGGCCGAGGTCTTGACCGGCCTCGGTTTAATTTAAATGGTGAGCTTCCGATACAGTGGATGAGGGACCAAGGAAGCGGCCTATGAGTGAAGCGCTAGGTGCCTGCGAAGAATCCTAGAGGGTGCTGACCATACGATGCTCAGGCTTTGGGTCGCCGAAGATACCCACACGTACGTCGGGGAAGATATTGGAACAAGGAGTAAAAGTTGTTTTTTGAATTCGGGCATGGATCTGGTTGGTTGACCTTACTAGTCCTCAAAGGATGAGTCCATGGCTCTTTTATATGGATCTGTTGGTTGATCTTGCTGATCTTCAACGGAGATTCCATTTTGATAGTGAATATATTGCCGGTTACTCTATGAGCTAGGAACTATCAAAAAGGCCCCTAAGTGAATAGGTGGTGAGCGTTCTGGTTGCCAACAATGATACCATAGGTACACCGATGAAGGAATGATTGGAAATAAGGATAATGTTTGTTTTAAAGATAGTTGATGATGAGAAAAAGGCAATTTCATTAAATGTTTGTTTCATTAAATGTTTGTTTTAAAGATAGCTGATGCTGAGAAAAAGGCAATTTCATATTGGGTATGTAAGTGGTATGACTAGTTTTAAGTTTGCATGAATATTCGGCTAGGGGGCCTGGGAACTCTTTTCCCTAGTACTCGAGACAAAACCTGGACTGATGGATCCTTAAATTGAGACTCAATTCTGTTATGGTACGATAGATGAAGTAAATCCCGGACAAAAATTGTTCTATGTAAAAGAATCAATGGTTGTGCCTCAATGAGGAAAAAAGCGTAGGTCTCTATGATCCAAGTGCAATCTTTTCCCTGATCTGACTTGGGACTTATGGGTTTGGTCAAATTAGTTCAGTTAGTTATGACTACGTTAGAGAAAAGTTATCCTGATGGAATCGCTCGTGCTTTCTGGGTAAGGGAAGTTTTTTCGGGATCGGTTTTGGAAGAACCGATGGATTAGTCTCTTGTCCGGATATCCGTGGGTAAGGCACCGAGTGTGAGACCCTGCCCCGCGCAAGAAGTGCTACTTCCACTGCTAGAACCCCTCAATTCGTTGCGCGTTGGGGATAGGGACATCACATTAATTAGCAAACTAATCCTAATTAGTTAGGTTCTTTAAGCATTGTAGGCATCAAGATAGCTTGAGACTAGCTCTAGCTCTCTATTAAATAAAAAATCCAAAAATTTATTGGAAAGAGACCTGAAATTGCAAGAATCTGAGGGGAAAACAAGGTGGAAATCACATTCTACAAGCTTTTCTAAGAAGCGAACGGACGTTCCTTCATAGGCCATGTCCGTGGCACTTGTGCCACGCTCATTACTTTTTCTTTGGCCAAATCTATGAAAATCTCCAGCCTTGAATGTAGCAATTAGCATTAAAGATAGAATAATTGCATAGAGTGGACATAAAGTGCATTTAATTGCATTCAACCAAGTGGGTACAGCTGTACTGTCATATAGTAGGTGGCAGTCAAACCTGTAGCCTTAAATTCTCTGAAAAATCTCTGAAATCTAATAGTGCCATGGCCATTCCATTTTTTCCATGGCCGTTCCATTTGTGTCCTAGCCATGCCTTCCCAAAGGGTACGCCCATTCCAAAGCATTCGTCTCGTTTGCCTTGTATGTGTCAGTTTTGCCATGCTCGTGTCATACCCTTTTGCCCCAGCTCCAGAAAGCGTACGCCGGTTCCTTCATGAAGCCATGCCCTTGTCCTTCAGGAAGCGTACGCCCGTACCAGTTGTCCTTCAGGAAGCGTACGCCCGTACCAGTTGTCCTATCTAAAGTGTATGTCCATGGGCAAACATGCCACACCTGTACCATTCACCTACCACGCCCACACCTTCTCCATTTCAAAGCGTATGCCCATTCCTTCATGAAGCCACATCGTATCCTTGAGGAGGAAGCGTATGCCCATGCTATCTGCTCCTTGAGAAGCATACGCCCATTCCCTTCAGAAGCATATCGCCATACCATTCCAAAAAAAAAATATTCTTCATAGGGGGTTCTGCACAACAGTTTCACACTTCCATGCACCTATGTTTGGGTAAATTGGTGCAAAACAACCCTCTTTTTGATGACATAAAATCTCCCGAAGCTCCCTCGCTCATAAGGTCAAACCCATCGATCAATACCATGCGAAAATTCTCGGCTTTAAGAACAACATGCCCCTAAATCATGTAGTGTCTTTGCAACCATTTGAAAAGTAGGGCATTGATTTCATTGGACCCATCAGTCCAGCAACCAGATACATTCAAGCCAGATATATAATCGTTGCCACCACAAAGACTATTGCAAAGTAGGTTGAAGCTCGAGCTACCCATAAAGCTGATGCGCGATCGACTGCAAAATTCCTTTATGAATCAGTCATAACACGCTTCGGTTTTCCCCTAGAGCTTGTGAGCAACAATGAAACACATTTCATTAATGAGGTAATCCAATTCCTCTTACAAGAGTTCCTTGTCACTCATAGAAAGTCCTACCACTATTATCCCCAAGGGAATGGCCAAGCCGAAAGCACGAACAAGGTTTTGTGTGCCATTGTAACTAAAATAGTGGAGGCTAGCCACAACGATTGGGAACAAAAGTTTTCAATAGCACTCTAGGCCTATAAAACTTCCTACTACAAGCCAGCTATCAATGCCACCCCCTTCAATTTGACTTATGGTATTGATGCGGTCATGCCAATGGAGTTCTTGGTCCCCATCCTATGCATTGTTGTACAAGAGAAGCTCACATAGAATGTCTTAGGCTGTTGCTTGTTCGAGCTTGAAAAGCTCGATGATATACTCCTTCTAGCTATATAAATAGCATGATTGTTGAAAAGCTAAGGCATAAACAATGGTTCGACGACTAGCTAAAGGACAAACAAATGAACGAGGGCAACATGGTCCTCCTATTCATCATGAAGACACACAAAAAGAAACTCAATCTCAGAGGCTTAGAACCCTTCCTAGTCACTGAGGTAACCACACAAGGCGTTGCGTGCGTAGAGACAATTGATGGTGTCAAAATGGCTGGCTATTTCAATGGTAGAAAATTAAAATGCTACTATGGCCCCCTCATCGAACCCTAAGGGCTATCCATGACAAGAAACAACAAAAAAAGGACCATAAAGATATGAAACAAGCCACCCAACAAGAGGCTAAAGAGAGGCAAGCAAAGCTTCGACAAAAACAAAGAGAGGCAAGCAAAGCTTCGACAAAAACAAATCATGGGGTCAACATGGCCCAAGTGGTCGACCTTAAAGAGGAAGAATGGGAGGTAAAGCCTGCCCGGTTGTGGTTAGGAATGATCACCCCGACGAGCTTCGCTCAAAAATTATCTCTTGTCAATACAAGGTCTGATTACAATTTGATGTCTCATGAAACATGGCGTTCCCTCAGGAAACCTTCACTGAAAGATACCCTTACCACAATCACAATAGTAGCATTTCAGCACAATCACACTTTTGTTCCACATTAAAAATAATTCCTTGGAAGGGAAGTTCTATGTGATGCTTGCAGGAACAATGCACGAGGAAATACTCCTTGGAAGGGGTGGGATAGGACACAACAGGTGCAACATTAATTGGGATGTAAGGACGACTGACTTACAGTTGACCACCAGGCCTCCGGCCCACTCTGGCCAACTCCGGCCAAGTTACTATCCTCATTACGGACGAAGAGTCCATACCCACTGCTCCCGCATGCTAATAAGTCACCCCTCCACTCCCCATCATCATTCCATCCTCAAATTCCCACAAATCCATTCCACTCAAAAAGAGGCCACTCACCCTTCCAACCACATCAATACCTCTCACACCCTCCCCACAACCACACTCGACAGTAGCAACCCGCTCCCACATCTCACAAACCACACAAGCTGCTGACCCACCATAGAAAACTAACCCCACACACACACACACACACACACACACACACACAGCGCATGCCTTCTCCCCATTGGGTGCCAAAGAAGCGCCTCACCGCGCAAGGCTATTATGAGGGTACATCTACATTGTGGATCCCCCGACGATCCACCTCTCACCCTCATACACCGGCACCCGAGCTCCTCATCCCCCTCGTAGGCAACCAATTCGCCAACCACAAGCCCACAGAGGGTACAAGAAAGACACTGGCCCAAACGCTCTCCATGGCCCCCCTATCCTCAATCACAGCCTCAGTCGTGCCCGAAACCAACCTCCATATGGATCCCAAAACCTCTACTGCGAGCCCAACATTTCTATGAGGGAAATCACCATATTTGGATCCCCAAATCACCACAACACCAATTCCCACCCCGTGTCACTCCGTAATCACCCACCTTTCAATGGAAACCCTTGGTAGCCTCTGCCACAACGACTACCAAGGAAAAAGGGAAGCAAAAGCTTCACAACGACACTTTGACTCCCATTTTGCTGCCGAGACAACCCTTACCAATGATACACCATCAACGTCGGCCACTCCACCCATTATTATTAGGCTCCATCGGAGTACTCCAAAGCCACCATCAACCTCTCCAATTTCAGGTACTCCCTTGTCATCAACCTCTACATCCTCTCCCGGGAATTGGACATCCCCACCTCGCCATCACCTAATTGGAACCGACTCCTCACTTTGGCGAATTGGTCAATACAAAAACCGCAATGGGGTGCTGGCAACATATCCCAAGGGTACAAAACTGACTCAAGGTGCCCCCAAAAAAAGTGTCACGGTCGTACCATTCGCATTCCCCTTTTGCCAACAACGGGACCATTCACAACTTCAAATATGCCACAGCCGCACCATTCAAAACTGCAAATTTGCCACGGTCGTACCAACATCTAAGTGAACTACCATGATTGTCCTGTAAGTGCCACGGCCATTCCATCATCAAACCCAATTGCCATGGCCATTCCGAAAGTGCCATGATCACTCCAACTTTTGCTCAAATCACCACGGCCATACCATTCCCCCAAATGAAGTGCCACACCCATTCCATCCTCAGCAAAACTTGGTATGCCCGTTCCAATAACTGCCATGCCCGTACCAAATCTAAACCTAGCTGCCACGCCCATTCGATTCAAATTGCCACGCTCGTTTGCTCAGAATGCCACACCATTACCATTCAGGTTGCCACGGCCGTGTCCTTCGGGAAAAGTATATATATGGGCCCCACCCCCCTCATTTCCTCATTTTCAACTCTCAATGTAACCAAACTCTTGTCAATTTTTCTCTCAAGCCTTCTTGTGCTCCCATCCTCTATCACCCATGGCTGACACCTCGGATTCCTCCATGGAGGTCCTCCACCACCCTACCCTCAGGAAGAAGCGCTCGGCGGGGGGACGCTTTAAGGAATATGCCCACTACCCCACACATTTCTCAGATCTGGGGGAACCACTCATAAAGCAAGTCATTGGCCATATTGTCCACTCTTTGATGAAGAACAACCATAAAGTCGAGCACAAGCTCCTTTATTTCACAGGGCCATGTTACAGGGTAGTTGCACCCGACCTTACAGTCGTCACACCTCTTGAGTAGCTAGGGCTAGGAGGCCTACCGACTATGGAGCCATGGGGGCCGGATCTATACAACTGCCTCTATTTTACAGAAACTTATGATGCCAACTTGCACATAGGGCTTGACAATGAAGGGCAGCCACCCACAGAGAGTGCACTTAAGCATGGATTTGATCAGAGACGCCCTCCAGCTCACCCCCCTAGGGACCAGCCTTATGTGTGGCTAACCAATGCCCCCAAGTTGACCAAGGGCACTTATAGGGGTGCAAAAAACAAAGGACGGAGTTGAATGGGTCAACATCACACAAGAGGAGCTAGTAATGCCAGCAAGGATCCTACAATTTCTTTTAACAACTAGATGGGCAGACCGCTTCAGTCGTTACAGCATGTCCACATTGGCCACCGTACACTAAGGACAGCCTGTGAATTGGGTAGAATATCTACACAAAGAGCTCCGTGCAGTTTTCTCCAACCCACAGGGAAAGCTCGCCCACCAACAACCACGCTCCTCACTAAAGTTCTCTACCATGCTACAAGGTGGGAGGAGCTTCCATGGGCCATCCAGCTCAGTGGCCCAAATGCCATCCCAATTTCCATGCCTCCGCTAACATCCTCTCCCCAACCACCACCAGCAAAGCGACATCAACCAGAATCTAAGGGTAAGGAGCCAGTTCCCCCACCGCCCAGTTAAGGCCCTACACAAGAGGAGCAGGATGCTGAAGAGGCAAGACGCAAGGCTGATGAGGGGAGGAGAGGAAGAAGCATGCCTTTTTTAAACCGAATCTTTTTGAAACCCCACCCTCGGACAGCTCAGATGATTTCCCTCCTCACTACACAGAAACAGGGCCCTCCTCTCCTCACTCTACTCACTTCAACAAGCTGGAGACTCTTCGATGGGCCAGAACAAGTAGGTTCTAGTCAAGCTAGGCATATGCTGAGAGTGTACATGTGATGCGGCTCATGGAGCTATACCAAACTTTGCACTGGGATTTTCTCATATGGCAAGGGAGCTCATTACTCAAATGACAGATTGTATATACTACCAGTAAGGAGGAGGTGGCAGCCGTGGCCCAATGAGAGATGTTACTGGGCCAAAGCTCAGGAGAGACATATCTCCGAAGATTTGTAGACAACCAATCTCAACAACCTCCAGCTCCAAAACATAATCGATGAGGAGGAGAAGTAGCTCGGGCAGCCATCTCCACTATCACAGAACTCCAGCAATAGCTCCAGCAAGCTCAAAAAGCCGCACAAAGGGCCCAAAATGACTCCTCATTAGTCCAGTTCGCCGTTGCCAGAGACTCCCAGCATCGAGCTACTACTGCAAAAGAAGCACTTACAAAGACCCAACTCGATTTCTAGCATTACAAGGAAATCTTGGAGGAGACCCTCCGTGAGATGGAGGCCGCACACTGGATGCAGCAGCCGAGGCCAAAGCAGCACATCCCCCACCAACACCATATGCCCCTTCCTCCAATGCAACACAAAAAAAGGTGGATGCGCTCATGGATACGGCCACGGAGCTGCCCTTACTCCCCCTCCCCCCACCGAACCCTTTCTAGCTCCACAACCTCCATTACCGGAGTGTCCGCCTCAACTTGCTCCAACACAACATTTTTCTAGACGAGCCCCTCTCCCGCACGACCTATAACTATCTCCTCACCAAGCTCCCCCTCTCCAGCATCACCCTCCTCCCTCTGAACTTTTTCCAAGGGCTCATCTCTTTCACCCAACCTCACATCTTCTACAAGCTCCCTATCCACCCTCTCCAAGCCACCCTCATCAGCCGGTGTAACCTACTCCGATTTGCCCAACCTACAGAACCAACTGATCTCATTGATCTCTCAGTTCCCAATGGCTTGTGTCCATAGCCCTACTCCTTATAAATGGACCTCCAATGCTCTCAACATCTCCACCAGAGGGGTTGGCACATAATCGATTCTGCATATCACTCCCTCCACCGCAAAACTAACTCCCTCCATACTCCGCAGCAGGCCTTCTTATCCTCTACCAAAGGTGCCAGAAGTAATGGAAGCCACGGACATCATCCAATTTGATGACTCACACGTGGCCTTCCCAATAGACTTTATACCTGCCTCAACCATCCCCCTTTTTCCCTCCCAATCATCTCCACCACTCCGTTTTCCCACTCCACCTCTCTCCCTCACCAACCCCACCCTCACCTCCATCCTTATCCTTGAATTTAGGCATGCACACAGTCCTAACTAATTTACCTTCAACATTAGCAAAGCCTCCCCACATTCTTCATGCGAGCCTTGCCAATGGGAGCCTCTTTAGCGCCTACCCCTCCAACCTTGTCACCAACTAATCACCCCTCCCCCCCACCCTTGGAAGAAGGCAGAATTCCGCCGCCACCACCACTCAAGCGTGAGGAAATCGACCCTCCACTTAATTAACTCAACTGGCAGGACCGTCTCTCGACAGAACGGAGTTTTAGCATGCTATCCAAATCCTGCTCGGTCAACAAATCCAGGTGGCGTCATCACAGATCTCATGGACATCCATGTCCTGCGTTCATACATAAAGGCCAAGCATCGCACATGGCAACGAGAGCACCCACCCCGACAGTGCGCGGAGGTTACCATCAGCCATTCGCCATCGCTGCTCGCCCCATAACTTTCGATCTCATGGGCGAGTAATCGGCCTGAAGGTGCTCCTTTCTACTGAAGCCCTTCATTTGGGAGATCTACTACAAGGCATCAGCCCCTTTTGCATCAACCCAGAGTACATGCCGATCCGTAGACGGTGGACTTGGAACCTCTTCCAACGAGGAGCAGCAAAAGAACCCCAAACTGCAGTTCAACTTCCCATGGTTCGCTCCTTCGACGTCCCAACAGCCCTGCACGGAAGAGACCATGATCAAGCGCTTCCACACGAGTTCATACAAAGATATGATCAAGTCCCCAACCCAGCCATGATAGCAACGATCAAATTCTTCAACTTGATCATCACACTACTGGAGGCCTTCCTTGATTGGGACCACTACCACGAAGGCACACATGGCTTAACAACAATAAAGGGCCCACACTCAAGAAGCTTTTTGGCTACTACAAGCGCATCATGTGGATGCCTGCCTGGAGCCTCCAAATGTTCGAAGACATGATGGAGACAACATTTTGGACAAGATATCGAGTCTTCCATTGAGCACCCCCTACTCCGAACTCTACCCTTGCATGTTGTTCCTCTCTCTCTCTCTTGTGTGCAAGGTAGTATGTTAGGATTAACACCCATCCTCCACGCCAAACTCCTTGCAGTCACTAGCTTTCCTTCTTCAACCTCTTCACCCAAAACCCTACCCCTCTTTCCCTCACCTCATACAACCCCTCCTCATGTTCCCTCGCTACCCCCTTCACCAACACCACCATCATCCCCTTCCTCCATCTTGGATTGGGCCCGCCCTTGCTCCTAACAGATGTCACTTCTACATTGGCACGCCCATCCCCTCTCCTCGATGCCTCACTCGGCATCCCCTCCCCTTTTCCTCCAAAACTCCACCTTCTTAACAACTCCAACCCACCGACCTCCCTTCGCCCACCCCCCTAGAAGAGGGAGAAATCCCACCCCAACCCCACAGGAGCATGAGGCGGTGGATCCCCCCATCAATCGCCTAAACTGGTGTGATCCCTTGGACCGCACCGAATTTGAGCAAGCAATACGCATCTTGCTAGGCCGACATATCCAAAATAACGGACAACATGAACATTCATGTCCTCTGGCTATACATCGACACCAAGCATGATGCCTGGAAATGCCAGCACTCACACCAACAATGTGGCGGCTACATGTGGCCCCCGATGCTCGACCCCTCAAGTTCGATCTTCTGGGCGAGCAGCCGGTTTGGCGGGCAACCCTTCCTACTCAAGCTACACATTTGGAAAGTCCGCCCCCGCAATCTCCGCATCAACCCGGCTTGCATCCCCATCCATCGTTCATTGAGCCTGGGACCTGTTCCGCACCGAACAGATAGAGAACCCCAAGCTCCATTTCAACTTCCCATGGTTCCCCCCTCCTACATCCTAGAACCCATGCATAGAGGAAACCATGCTCGCCCAAATGCATGCTTTCATAGCCAAATATGATCAAGTGCCAGATCCTGCCACCCCATAGTTGCCACAATGCACTTCTTTAACCTTGTCATCATCCTTTTTGGCAGAGTTCCCCCAATGGCACCGTTACCACCATGAAGGAGCCCAAGGCCTCGCCTTCAACCTCAATAAAGGCCCCACTCTCAAGCAGCTTTTTGGCTACTACAAGAGCGTATCTAGTTACAAGTGTTCCCAACTACGTTGTGCCCAATATATGAGCAAAGATGAGAGGACATAAATGCTATATATAATATTCACAAGGAAAAAGTCCATGATTCCATTACTCATAATACTCATATAAAGGGTATGCCGATGTGTATGCGCACTTGATACAAAAATGCTACATATTGAGTCTCACATCAAAAAGTACACGATTCCTTTCATGAAAATACTCAACCACCCACGACCACCACAACACCAAAAGTCATTGAATTGTTGCTAGGATGTTCAAGGTCTCTCTCTCTCTATCCACTCTTAGAACCCTCCATCTCCAACACAAGAGACTATGAGCAACACTAGAGGAAGTGTAATGTTTTGCTTTAACAAAAAGGTTCAATAATGTAGGGGGGAAAGATGCCCCAGTTGCATTGTGAGGGAATGCAATGCTCTGGGCCTTATTATGTAAGCAAAACATGTCCTTTATAAGGATTGTTTTTTGCCATAAAGTAGGGAAAAGAGGCCCCAATTGTCTTGTGAGGAAAAAACGACAATGTAATTAATATGGGGTATAGTAAAGTGAATAAAGTTTGGTAAGGAAGTTAACATCGGGCGCTTGTTCTAGTGGCTAAAGGGGGTGGCTTGTAACCTGGAGATACTAGGTTTGATTCCCAACTAGACACCTGATTGTTACCTTGCCCTCACTTTGTAGAGGATATGAGGGGGCCTGAGGGTGTATGTTGCTCCCTTCTACTAGTTTCCAAAATTTTGGAAAAAAAGAAAAGGTTTGGTAAGGAGTAAAGAATTATGGTACTAGGAGTGTTGGGTGAGAAAAATTAATTGTAGCCAGCTATTTACACTTAAATTGGGGACATGTCACACGAGGATCCGGTGACAATCTATTAGCAAGCACTAAATTGAGGGATTGGGTATAATCAATCCTAATATCAACATACTCTGATTGGGTATAAAATCAATCACGCGCATACTAATCAACGTACGTCACGTAACGATTTGCACGCATACTAATCAATCAATAGGGGCACACAATGAGCGATAAATAAAATTCATTAATTAGTTGAATCGAAAAACCTAAGGATAAAAAAACCTTACGTATTAAATTTTTTAGTAACCTTATTAATTAAGGTTTCTCCAACCGTCACTTTGTGGCAACCGCTATCGCCACCCCTCTCTCTCCTATCTCGATCAATTCCTCTCTGCTTGCTGCTTGCGTCGTCAACAATCTCTCTCGGCGTGTCTACGCTACCCGAGCCCTCAGTCACGCCGACCCCTCCTATGGTGCGCCGGACTGCTGCGCCTCATGTCCGATAAGCTGCCCGCTCGCGCGCCCTCGTCAACACTCTCCCCAATCATGCGACTCTGAGTGGCAGCCTGCACAACCAAGGGTTGATGGACTCTAATAATTGTGCTCCACTTTCTCAAGAGGCTCCAAGCCTACAAGTTGGCGATGAGGGTGAGCTGCCCATAATATCCAATTGCTCGAGCTGCTCTATAATGGAAACAACACACACAAACAATGCAGCGCAGTCTCAATATGCGGACTCTTGCAGCACGCTACCCCCATCTCCTGACTATAATGCAGTATATCTTTCCACCCCATCCAACAGCGATGTACCCACCCTGTCTGCAGCTTTGTGGTATCTCGCACAAGATGACCTCGCTGCAGCCGCCTCATATAACAACGCTGCTTCTCTTAGCGTACTCTGTGATCAGCTCCATGCTTATCCGTTCTACACCACCAACTCCGACCTTCCCACGCTCCTCGGCGAGACCTCTGACCTTGTTTGCTCTTTTGGGTCTTTTCTGAAGGACGCGCAGGCCTTCCACAGTGGCCTTGAGGCTGAGCTCGCGGCCCTCGAAGCCTTCCTCGCCTTGTCCAAGCGTCGGCGTCGGATAAAATCCGTTCGGTTTTTCATTCTTGCTCTTGTTTTCTTGCAACTGCTGCGGGCCGGCTGGAAGCTGCACAGCCGGGTCCATTTGCAGCCGACACAAAGTCTAACTCCATAGGAATTTTCTTTGGTATATTTAAAAAATATCTGTGATGACAGAATTTTGAACGGCCTTGTCTCTATGGAGCTATGATTTTTTCCGAATAGAAGAGTGAATAGTAGAAGAGGGTAATTGGTATGCCACATGCTAATTGATTACTAATCTCCCTCCGCGTACCCAGGTTGCGTACCCAGGTTATGTCTTTGTTTTTAAAAATTGAACTACTTTTGACCTCCTTACAACCACACTTGGAGAGTACATCGTTGTTGCGATCAAACACTTGAAGAAACAAGCGTAGCAGAGCTGAGAAAAGTAAATGCCCATTCAACCCTCTCTTCATTCAATAAATATACAACCCAGATACAGGTTGAATGCTAATCCTCCGCTAATCTACGCTCATCAGTCACCTCTAGCGTGCCGTCCGGGCCGGGGCAGCCTGCATGGCCACCGCGTCAGGCTTTCCTCAGCCTAACGCGTGGCAGATGCATGCTCTTTCTATGCCATCGTTGCTTCAGTTCAACACACCGATTCGTCCGGTCGACCTCATCGACTCTGCTCCTTCTCCTTCGTGCTTTCCCTCTCCACCTCCTGCAGTACTCGAAGCCTTCCATGGCCTGCCCAAGGAAGCTGCTCTAAAGATACATGGTTCTGTCTCCGGTCCAGCCCTGATTCTCCCTCCTTCGCTGGCGGACGCCCACGGACCTCCTTCCTCTGATCGTCTATGTAGCGATGGCCTTGGTGCTACTGGAACACGCTCGAGAGACTCACATGTTGGAGGTAAGCCCTCAGTCACTCTTCCTTCTTCTCAAATCAGAAGGATCCAGCATGATCTAGAAAACAAGGCTCTTATCGGACTGCTGGCGGGTCCTAGACCCCCAGCAGAGGCTATCAGAAGTTGGATTCGACTCCAGTGGGGTGCGATTGGTGCTGAAGTGGAGACCATCCAGGCTCTCTCTAAAAACCATTATCTGTTTGTTTTCAAGCTCCCGCAAATGGCGTTTGATGTCCTCAGCAGAGGCCAGTGGCTCATCCGTAATTCCCCCCTCAGCCTATTTCGCTGGAACAAAGACTTCAATCCCGAAGCCTCTGCCTTGGTTAACTACCCTGTCTAGGTAGAGTTTCCTAATCTGCCTCTCCACTACCATAATCACCTTGGAGTCATTGGCTCTAAGCTGGGGAAAGTTCTGGGAGGAAAACCCCGCTCTAATTATGTGCCTTCATGGCACCCTCAAGTTCTCATAGAAATGGACATATCTATGGATCTCCCCTCAGCTATTGATATCTTCACCGATGATGGTGAACACCTTGAGCAAGCCATAGTGTACAAATACCTTCCATCCACCTACTTTCACTGTGGTGCCAATGGGCACTTCGTCAAAAACTACCCTCGACGTGCCTCGGACAACGCCCCTCCCCCATCTTCCCCAGATGCCACCCCTCTTCAGCAAGCCCCCAAAGTAGCAAGAGTCACCCCCCCTAAGAGGGCACCTGGCAGGATCTTTCTAAGACCAGGGCGAAATTGCTAATAAATTTGCCCTCCTAGCTTCATTGCCAGAGTGGGTGGACTCTGAGGTTGAAGAGTCTCTTCTCTCTGGCTCTGATGAAGAAGCCGAGGTGGGCAAATCGCTGGAAGACCAGGTCAATGAAAATGATCAAGCTACAATGCGAGAACTGAATGTTAATGCTCTGGCGGGAGACACCTCTGCTCATAAAGGCAAGGAAGTACAGGTGGAGGGGGATGGGCTTTCCACTCCTATGGAGATCCATAAAGACCACAAAAGACCTATGCAAGCTGCTTCACAAGCATTGCCCATGAGAGCTCATGCCAAGAAATCCATTAAGAAGTCCCATAAATGAGGATTGTTTCTTGAAATATCAAGGGTCTGTCAGACCCCAACAAGGCTAGGAAGCTGAAACATTGGTTTCGCATTAACAAATCGGAGATAATAGCTCTTCAAGAGGTCAAAGCAACTGGCAACGATCTCTTTAGCCGTCTTAAGGATGTCTCAAAGGATCATAGATGGTTCTCTTCGTCTCATTCTAGGGGCTCTGGAGGAGCTGTTCTGGGAGTTCCTGTCAATTGGGGTGTTTCCCCTAACTCGGTTGTTGGGGGTATGAATTGGGTTGCAGCCAAGATAAGCCAGTCAAAATGCAGATTTGTTCCATCTATGCAGGGGGTGCTGCTGACAGAGCCAATCTGTGGAGTGAGCTCAAGGCGATGGATGGCCTAGTAGTTATTGTAGGAGATTTCAACATGGTGGAGTCCTTAGCGGATAGATACAAAGGCCTGGGCCAGGTAATCAAGGGTTTAGAGAAAGAGAGTTGGGCTCAAGTCAAAGAGATCTTTTCTTTGTGGGATTTAGGTGAGGAAGCTGAGTTCACTTGGCAGAACTACTCCTGTGGTGATAACGCCAGGAAGGCTAGATTAGATAGATGTTACATTTCTTCGGAATTAGCCAATATCTTCTCCAGGGTTAAGTCAAAACCTAAATACTCCTCCTGTTTGTCGGATCATTATCCTCTGTTAGTCACCTTGGATGACAAAGCCACCAAGGTTAGAAACTCTTGGTTCCACACTGACGCTTCCCTCTTTCAGCTAAAGGTGGTGCAAAAAGAACTCAAGAAGATTTGGGTGAATGCATTCAGTAAGGCTCACTCCCCGGCCGTGGCTTGGTCTCAAGCTCTGAGGGAGTCCCAGAAAGCTCTCACTGGTTTTAGGAAGGAAGTGACTATCATAAGAAGGAAAAGGAGAGAAGCTACCTACCTCCAGCTTATGGAACTTGAAGCCAAGAACAATGCTGTAGCTGAGGACCAAGAGGAGATCACCAGGCTAAGGGCCCATATTAGATCTGAGGAGGAGCTGGCCTTCAAACATGCCACGGTCTTCTTCAGAGAGTGGTGGGCTGGCAGGATCGATCGCCCGTCTAAAGAAATGTTCAAGATTCTTAGGAAGAAACAAGTAAGAGATCTAGTTCCTCTGCTGACCACCAGTGATGGCATAGCCAGGACTGAGGAGGAAAACTGTGTGTTGGTCCGCAATCATTTTCAAAAGCTGTTCAGTACACCGGAGCAGTCCAGTTAGATGAAGGCTAAGGCCCGCGAGTCGGTATGGAAGGCTAGATCTAATGTCATCTCAGCAGAGCTGGCAAGGCAGCTTGATGTACCTATCTCAATTTCAGAAATTAAGATGGCCATTGAGAGCTTAAAACCAAACAAAACCCCGGGCTTGGATGGAATGCCGGGTGAATTTTTCCTTGCCTTTAAAGATTGGATTGCCCCTTTCATCCAGAGGGTTTGGGAAGAATCTGTGAAGTACTCTGCTTTGCCCACCAATATTAATGCGGGAGTGATAAAACTAATTCACAAACGAGGGCCAAAGGATCTCCTAGAGAACTGGAGGCCTCTGACGATGCTGAATTCTGTATATTAGCCAAAGTAATAGCCTTCAGGATCACACCCAGCTTAATGAGGCACATCTCAGCAGAGCAGAAAGGTTTTATCCGTGGAAGAAGACTACACCTTTATTAGAGATTGCACACTATGTTATCTCTTAATCAAGCCAACAAAATTGACACATCTACATTTTCATTTGTATAGCATCCTTTAAAAAGCTTTAAATTGCGCATTTTAACAAACATTAATGCTAATGAAATCTCCAAGGATAGATGCACCACCAAGTAGGTTAGGAAGAAGACAAGACGTGCAAAATGATTAGGAGTTAGATTAAATAGCATCAGTGTTGTCAGTGTCCTTTTAGGTGTGAGCTAGAAGCGAGAGGAACAAGTCATCCCACCACCCACCGAGACACTTTAGACCTTGTCGAGCCGCACCACATTAGAAACAAATACAAGTAAGATTAAGTAGTGTCATAGTGTTGACACTAGCCTACCTCATAATCTAGAGCTAGCTCTTTTAGGTGATAGCTAGAAGTGGGAGGAACAAATTATTCCAACACCCAATGGAACATCTTAAACTTTGTTCAGCCCCACCACAAAAGTGTAGCCGCCATGTGACGGGTGATTATAAACCCTCAAAAAACATGGTCTGCCCGTAACAATCGGATCAACAAAACTTTTGCACCTTTATCAAAGATTGCACACTATGTCATGTCTTAATCAAGCCAACAAAATTGACACATCTACATTTTCATTTGTATAGCATCCTTTAAAAAGCTTCAAGGGATAGGCTTGATGTTTTAAAAACCTTTAAATTGTGCATTTTAACAAACATGCTAGCAAGAAGAGAGTGAAAGTCCTCAATATCCACATCAATAGACTAGATACAAAAAGAAGAATGAAGAATCTTGTCTAGTTTAGTGGCAATATAATCGTCAATAATAAATAAGCTGCAAATATACATGAAAAAACTTTCAATTTTGTGTCAATTTCTTCTTTCTAATTCATTCGTGTGTTTATCTTCGAAATTGGCATCGGGCACTCAAAACATTTACCAAAATCCAAGGATTGAACGAACTTCCTCCCTAATGTTTGAAATGATATGGCATGCATGTGAGTGCAGTTTTTAAAGGTGTCAATAAAGTGTTTTCAATGTGTCCCAACATCTAGCTGTGCTTGACTTTATACATTGTACACCTTCAACTTCTCCTTGATGCAATCCTTTGTGCCCCTAGAAAGAGGGTTTGCGATTGTATTGAGGGACACTTTATCGAAGGACAAAGCTAATTCTTACTTTGGGACATTTTGAGCGAGAACAATGGATGACATATGGCTTCTTAAGCTGAACAATCCCATGTTACTTTTCTACAATCAAGGCACTTAATGAAAACAGGAAACTCATAGCCACACATCAGCTCTATGCATTCCCCCTACATGCTTGAGTCTCACCCCCGGATGCCAATTTCCAAATGTAGCCATGCAAACCTCTCTGCAACTTGATTTGATGTGCATCTGTATAAGAGACATCCCTCTCGTTCTAGAAGCTTAACCACAGTGTCCCATCGTAGTTTCATAATGCCATGCATCTTTCGTATGTTCGTGCACACTCGCCAGCTGTGCGTGCACGTGTACGCATACAAATGTGCACATTCACATATTCAATAAAATCATTAACCAATACAAGCAACAATACAAAGTTTTGCTGCAGGTAAAAAATGAAAGTGCATGTCATAAAGACGCACCGACAGCTTCAGCAGTGTAGCATTTATTTCACACAAATGCAAAATTCTCCCTTGGCCCACAGTTTATTGGGTAGAATAGAATATTCTTGACTTTATTTTTCTCTATGAAAATTTACAATTACAAACTCGTTTACTTTGTTTACTGCACTCACAACAAACTAATTGATTTCTGGACAATTACATGTGCCACATAACTACAGATAATGACAAAAATGCCATTCACCTTCCAGACTTCAAGGAAGGAGGAATCCAGACGTAGCCGTGAGTTCGAACATAGCCAGCCCGCTCTGTGAGTTGATCAGCTTCTGGTGGTCCTCTTCCACCTTCTTGATACACTAGTGACTTAAATTCCCCCTTGTCAATTCGATGCAACAGTGGTGTAAAAATCTCCCATGCTGCCTGTTAAGAATTTTCACGAAACAGAATTGTTCAAGCAACCACTATTAAAATCACTCACTAATAGCTTGATGAGATATTTAACACTTACCCGCAGTTCATCCCTTCGAACAAAATGCTGCTGATCTCCACGTATCCTGGTTTCACAATTGACTATCAATGAGCAGCAGTGACACAAAGAACTTACTCAATAGTACATGTTACAGTATAAGTCTTATTCTGGAGTCCTAATTTGGGGAAAAAAACCCAGCTCATGTGCAACAGAAAGAAAGAGCTAGTTTGGAAGCATACGTGTCAAGAAGAAGCCGTTCATAAGCCTCTGGAATAACGATATCTTCGTACCGCTGGCGATAAGATAAATCAAGCTCGCTTTGAGTTGCTGACATCTCTAATCCAGGCTGCTTCACCTGGAATCACAAGCAAAAACCTCCATAGATATGTGATACAGCCTAAAATACTCTCAAGAGATTTTGTGTTCTGTTCAATAGTATTGAAACATGCAGGCATTCAATAAAACGTAGACAAGTTTTTTCATCATCAAGTACACATTTAGCATGCCAACATACTGACAAGTTTTTTCATTGTAAGCTATGGTTTTGGCACAGTACCGTGAGTTTCATGTACATGGCCTCGGACGGTTGTAATCTCATTACAAACTCGTTTCTTCCTTGCTTCTGGCCTGAAAATATTTCACAGTTCCACAACAAAGACCATTAGGAAGAAATCAAAGCGCTGGTTTTTCTAGAAGTTTATACCACTTTTTGATCGAAAATAAGCTGTAATTTGTTTCAAAAATCACGAAACATTACATTTATAAATATCACCAGGCACATCCTTGAACTGAACACGGATTTCTGCTTTTCTGCTGTCCAAAGCTTTCCCAGCTTTCAAGATGAAAGGGACGCCTTAAAGCCAAGCACTCAAAACCAAGGGCATTTAGTAGTTTCACATGATCAAAATCAATCCCATCATAACACACACACACACACACCGGACATACAAGCAAGGAGACTGCAGCATGGAATGATTTTAAAATAACACACCATCCCAGCGTTCGTTATTGATGCGCAAGATAATAGTGGCAAAAGTTGGGGTGTTGGAACCCTTGGGAACTGTCGGATCGTCCAGGTAGCCATTGTACTGTCCAAGGACCACTTCATCATCTTTGATAGGTTGAACAGCTTTTAATACCTAGCAACAAGAAAATCAAATCTGTTGGACAGCATGAAGCAATAGTTGTCAAAATGTTACAACAAATGAAATCAGAAAAACCCCAAAAAACCCCTCCAAAATGGTGGTGAATGACAATTAAAAAAAGACCCCAATACCATACAAAAGGTTAGTTATGTTCACCACACCTTAACTTTCTCATCTCTAATATCCTCTGGATTTAGAGATACTGGTTTCTCCATAGCCACCAAACAAAGAACCTGCTCAAAGAAATGGGTATCTTGTTATACAGAATACATAAAACAGGGCCTTCGGCGCACAAGATCTTATAACCCCCTTTTCCAAATACCTGCAATAAATGATTCTGAATGATGTCACGAACAATGCTGCAGCAAAGCAAGTACATTCATTTACTTTAGAAGATTTTTTGTCAACGCTATTTTCTTTCCAATCAGATTCCCCAAGCTTCTGTGAGGAGCAAAGAGTTTTCTCACGCTGGATCAAAATAAACCTTTATGAACAATTCAACACAATAAAACAGCCAGACCATTTACCCATATTCATCAAAATAGCCTCCCCGTCCTTCTGTTCCAAAATCCTCTTTAAAAACTATCTGCACGTCTAATTGTTATGGTTAGCGACTGAAAGCCTCAAAACCCCTTGTTCTGCAAATGCAATCTAACAGAACAACCCCACCCACCACAGACAACCGGTAGTTGGACAGAGAATCTTTACATCCCTGATGTCAAGCTGGCTAGATGGCTACAGCTGATGGGTGGGGACTGTTCTGTACCCAGCCTAGACGAATTTCCATAAGTTTTAGGTGGCTATTTTTCAGCATCTTTTCGAAAGTACCTGAATGTTGTCAATGTTGTCGCGGTTCCAGAGTGGCAGGAAAAAACGATTAGCAAATCGCATTACGAGCTGCCGCCATAAAAAGAATTGGGAAAAGAAACATCAAAATCATGTTTAGAATCAACATATGTAGAGATTTCAGCTCTTCGTGAAAAGTTAGACATACCAGATTCTGAACAATTTCCTTGCCCAGGTAATGATCTATCCGGTATATTTCCTCCTCCGTAAAGAGCTGGCCCAACTGATCACTCAATTCATCAGATGAAGCCAAATCTTTTCCAAAAGGCTTCTCAACCACTACCCGCATCCACCCACCTGCATTTCACACCCAAAACTCACATTACTAGAAACTTGCAGAAATACTTCTGATCGATAGACGTAATATAATAATCTACAACACTTAGCTTATCCAAATTAAAGAGTGAAGATGTATGCCTTACGAGTACTTACGCCTATTCATGCAACATCTCTTGATCATTGTGCTCACTACCGGATACACAGATGGCGGCAAAGCAAGGTAAAATAGCCTGCGTGTTTGGCCATCCTTGCCACCTCTACGCTCCTCATGCTGCGTAATGGCCTCTTCTAGCTTAATATATCCCTCTTCAATATCATATGGGCCTGAGACATAGGTAACCTAATACAAGATAACATAGGACAGAGGTGTTAGGCATGCCTCAAACCAACTACATACTTCAAAGAAATCCATGCAGTAGGCGGGGTCAATAAAACTATCTTGAACCACAAGCTATCAAAAGGGAAACTCTTTGAACACATACCAAGTTCAGAAATGTTCTCACTACAGTTGACGGATCTTTGCTTGGGTCTGTCTTTCCTGCCTTTAGGAATCTATTTTCACACGTGACAAACATTGTAAGAATGTGTGCACAAGCTACACCAACACTTAAAAAAGATTGATATTTTACTTCCATATATGAGAGATTGACATGACCTCTAGGTCTACAAGCGTAGTTATGGATTAACCCAAAACACCTTTCAACTGTTTCTCCGTTTCCATCTCCCTGCCATTTCTTTCTTATCTATTCCCTCCTCTCCCTCCCATGCCCCTTGTGTCATCCTTCCTGCTGTGGCGTTTCCAAATTTTAGCCCCCTCAAAAGTGTGGTTTCTGTTTCCGTTTCCGTTCTCTGTTTCCAATAACTAAGCTTTAGAGGAATATGTATAGTATTTCATCTCCATGTGGAGCTACATGCCTTTGTAAGCTAATAGCAAAACGAATTCACAGAAACTGTCTCCTCAAACCAAACCACATCGATCACGCCTCTATGCACGAACTTGGTCACATATTGTCTAACCCACTTTTTAACCAATCCTTCAATCCCTGCAAAATTATTTGTACAAAGATGGGGCTTTTTCATTGGCCACCAACTTAGGTTCTACACCACCATACAGGGAGGTTCTACATGCTTCTGGGATAGAGATGCATGATCTATTGTTCATAGCCCTGCTGCTTTTGGTCACTCCATCTCCATTTGCACATCGTTAATGACCTCGATGATTTGAATTCCTGAAGAAATCTTTGGGCACTCCCTCTAAACCTGTTAAAGCCTCTCTTTGTGAAGCAAAGATAAATCCATTGGCCTGGTATTTGGGAGGTTGAGCCTTTTTGGACTTAACAAAGGTTCCTAGTTCAAGATGATTATGCAAGTGATTAAGTGTTTTTGTTTTATTTTGCATGTTTCTAAGCTACCAATTCAAACAATGCATGAAAAATTATGAAATGCATGAGCAAAAATTGACTTCCGACTCTAATCCACACCTAATGGAGCTTATGTTTTTGGAGTGTATTACACTCCTAATCACAATTGCTAAGCTATTCTGTGGCTCAATACAATGAAATCTAAGCCTTGTTCTGATTTGATGCACTAGAGAAGTTCAACGTAGTCCCAAAACTCTCGAAAAGTGCCCTCCAAAACTGGCAGTAAACTTACCGGCTTACTGAATTTCTAAACTGTGTTTCCAATCCAGTTACAGCCTCTCTAGCAGTTTAAGGTTCACACTCTTACAACTAGAGACAAACACCACATCTCTAGCCTGTGCACAAGTCATCCCACCCCTAGTGACTCTGTGGTCGTGACAATATCTACTTCTCTGATTTTTTGGTGGCAGTTTAACTTCACACATTAAGTGATAGGCGATGGGTAACACCCCACGCAGATTCCTACCCTGGGATAAGAATCCCACCACTGTCAGGCTTCGTGCCTGTAGGTATTTGTTCAACAGCTTTTTACTCCACCTGCTTGAAATTTCTAAACTATTCTTTGTAGCTTTTTACATATCAGCAAGACTCTTAAAAGAACCTCCTTTCACTTATACTTTGTGAACCCTACTACTTAGCCCTCTAAAAGAATCATATCAACTCTACACCTATAGACGTGTAGAACCGTCCCCTTGAAACTTCTGTGTATGGCATTAATGAGAACAAGTTATTAATCCACACATGAGAGAGAAATTGAGACTTGTGCAAGAGATATTTGGGCTCACAAGAAGCTATGATGTTTTGAAAAATCCAAAATGATCATGTTGTGAGAGTATAAGTTGAGTGCATTTATACACCCAGTTATATCGATGAGCTGGATTCAACACCTGTTGTGATTTTTAAAACTCAAAAAAACCTTATGAGGTGGCTCGTTAGGAGGTCAAGTTTGTGATATAATGCATGTACAATAACTCTTGATAAGCTCCAACATTACCGGGAAGGAAGTGTTGATCGATATGACCACTTTAATAAGATTTGCAGACAAGTGGCGCAACCTTAACCCCAAAAAAGAAAAAAGAAAAAAAAAATCCTACCCGCGCAGTCGATCTCGAAGGCCCTCATCTGTGAGGGCTGATCTTGCATATCCAAAAATTTGCACTTGGTCAGGTGGTAAAAAGCCCTGCAGACCAAGTTAAGATGCAGTTAGCATGAAGCCAATTCAACAAGGATAAAGAAAACAGAAGCAAGCAATTAAAAGTACAGAATGCTACCTGGCGAAACAAATTGAACAATGCAGGAAAAGTTTTCTTCTTTGCAAGGTCACCGGAGGCACCGAAAACGATCACGGAAAGACAACCCCCTTCAGAAAACTTCTCTAATGTGTTCTCTCCCTCCTTTAGAGGCGTTGAGTTTGGAGTTGGGGTCATTTTACGATTGCACTCAGGCTACTACTAAGAAAGAAAACCAGGAATGAGTTAATCATCTGAGGGATTTCTAATACATAAGGATAAACATTCTATTCATTATTTCATGTACTAAGATGCAGAAACATACAATTCATCATTTCCAAATCTCAAATGCTTGTTATTGTGACAAGGTTTCCACCGGCATCACCGTGGCCACCAGTGCCCAGTACGAATGACTGGAGAAACGCTGCCATCTGACCCACATCATGCAGAGGCGGCAACTTCACATGCATCACCTAATGACAAGCTCTGTGCTTCTTCTGCTCTTGTTGGGGGTTTCATAAAACCCACTTGACAAAGGCAGATAACCCCTCTTGTTTAAGGATTAATCTCAGATAGGCCCACCTTTCGATGATGGCAGCATATCAGAACCCCCTCTTGTTGAGGAATGATCTCAGATAGCCCCACCTTTTGAAATCAGGCATGGTGCCAGGGACGCATATGCTAGGCATAATTCAAGTTGGGGGGGGGGTGCATGCACCAGCAAAGCACAAATGAAATCTGGGTTACTGAGAGGATGGGGGAAGAGCTTCACAAAAAACATGATGGAAGGGTGTTGGTGGAAGACCCACCATGGCAAAAGACATGCTGCAAAAGCTGTTGGCCAAAGACCCACTAACCACAAAAAAGACATCCCTAGAAAATTACATGTGTGAGGAAAGCTGTTTTGCTGTGTGTATATATGTGTTGTTTTGTGGTTTGGGAGAGAGGAAAGGGGGGGGGAGGCGGAGTGGGAAGAAGAGGATCCCCCCCCCCAGCCCAATGCAATCAAATCATTATAAGATGTTGGAAGCTTCACAGAATCACACAGAAGAAGAAGAAGGAACAGTGCTAAAACAACAAATTAATGGTGGTGCAAAGATTAATTAACAAAATTTTGGCTTACCAAACAGAGAGTGCTTCCTCTCAAAGATCGCAGAGGAGGAGGAGGGAGAGAGGGACTGTCTTCGTAGTGTTGAGATGGGCGTTTGGATCAAACGGGCGGTGTTATCGCTGCCAAAGGCCAATGTGGCGGCCCCCCGCAAGTTGGGAAGCAAACGTAGAGTAGAACACTTCGTTATGACGACTTGACTGAGGTGTGCCCAAAAGGGGCTGTTCACACGCCCCCTTCTAGCTTGGACTATTCAACTACCTGACACCAATTTGGGAAAAGAAATACTCGACTATGGATTATTATTTTTTGGGATCTATATAATAATAGTTATATATAAAAACTTCAAAGAGGTCCAGATATACTGAAATACAGCAGAGTACAAAGTAAGAATCTGAGTCCTCCTCTTTTGATGGAGGACGAGAGATGGGATTTTCTTTGTAAGACTGGATTCTTATGTGGACACTTGTTCTTATATGAAATACAAGGCAATTTTATTAGCACACACCGGAGACACCACCACATGAGCTTATTGAGAGAACTCAAGAATTCTGTTAACCTCATGTAGCAAGATTTGAATCTCAAAACACACAAGACAAGTTGTGTAACGATAAGGCATACCATCATACATCTAACTCCCAACAATAAACTACTCTCCTAAAAGTCCACCAAAGGTGCAAGAAACCTACCTCGAACCCTAATGATTCTCGTGCTTCAAGGATAATAAGGCCATGTGAGCATCTCACTATTCAAGTTGCAAAATACCTACATGTATCTCATAAGAGGCCATTCTAGTTTAAGCAAATCTACAAAATAATTAGAGGTTTTTCTTCTCTTTTTTACAACTTGAATTAGTAGCATATAAGTTACAGACAAACATGGAAAGTCTTCATAAAGATTTGTTACTTATCATATGCTCCATAAACAAAGATAATAATAACTCACGATGATATTACAAGGCAATGAACCATGTCACATTAAGATTTAAGTATATTAGCCTATTAAGAAGTAGGTGAAATGTCAAATGGAGTTTTCATACATTTTGTTTTATGATTTTGCTTTTTTGTGATCTTTAAAGACAAACAAGCATGCACATGGTGAGACCCACAATATTAAACATCTTTTAACTTGAGTACATCAAGCGAGAGGAGTGACAATTATTGTATCCTTGAGTTTTTTTAAATGTTTGAAACTACATGGAATCAAATCAAGTAAGAAGTAATTTTAATGTTTGAAACTACATGTAATCGAAATCAAGTAAGAAACAATTTTAAACATACACATGGTGAGACCCACAAAAAATAATCAAATAAGAAATAATATTTGAAACTACATGTAATAAGATTAAATAAGAAGTAATATTGAACATGCACATGGAGAGACCCACAAAAAGTAATATTAAATTTCTTTTAACTTAAGTCCATCAAATGAGAGTTTCAAAAGTGTCAATTATTGTATCCTTGAGTTTTTTCTTTATGTTTGAAACTACTTACAATCAAATCAATTAAAAGAAAGGGGGGGTTATGGGGAGCATAAAAATGAGAGAGACATGATTTCAACAAAAAATAATTATCCTTCTTAACTTACATCCTTTAATCTAAGGGAAGGGGTAAGCCCATTCCTTTAATCCATTAGCCACCACTAGGTAATCCATTTCTTAAGGGTAAGAGTAAGCTCATTCTTTGAAACTAAAACTAATACTAAGGGAATGGGGAAAAGCAAGGTTGTGCTTTAGAGCCTTGCATGCTTTTGCCATTTAAGTAATAAATTAAAAACATTTCTCTTCACATCAACAACAATGCACATTAAAAGTAGATACGTGGCCTATAAAGTGTTGTGGATTGTAATCTTATGTTGTGAAATAATTAAATGTGAGTTAATCTTATTCTCCACCCAGCACAAATATTGAGTCAAACTTCTCCACAAATGCTTTTCCTTTCTATCATTACCGAATCATATTTTTCTTCTTATACTTCTCCTTTTTACATCATAAAATGCCTCCCAAAATAACTCTTTCTTTAGTCCTTTGTGTAAAAGGCATAGATATTACTTGATTTTCGCTTGATTGTATTTCCTTATATAATTTTTGTCCCTTTTTAAAATTTTATAGTCTAAGGTGGTAGAGCATGCAAGCCCCCCTCCTTCCTCTTGTGTGCACCTTACAAAAATATAACAAATGAGAGCACTCTATACTAGCTATTTTTTTAAAATATCAAAGAAAACATAATCAATTAAAAAATGTGTGGTTATTTATGCCCCTAGACTAGCTAAACCAACCACACATCCCCCCCCCTCACCACTCCCCGGTCCCTTCCTTTTATATGCACCCAACAAAAATATAATAAATGGAAGCACCCTAGACTAGCTAAAAAAGTCATTGAAGGAAACACAATCAAGTGAGAATTGATTAAAAATGTGCAATTATTAATGCCCCTAGACTAGCTAAAATTTAAAAAAGAATCGAAGGAAACACGATCAAGTGACAATCATTTATTATAGAAATTATGTAATTATTTATGGCTTTTACATAAAGGTTTAAAGAAAGTATTATTTTGGGAGGCATTTTATTTTGAAGGTTGAATTAATACATAGATATAGCCACCTAACCTTCTTTAAGAAAGAAGAAAAATGTGCTTTGGTAAAATGATGGTGTTATGGACCGCTCTACCCTCTCCAAGACTCTATTGCATTCATAGAAAAGAAGAAACAAGCAACAATCATTGTGGGGAACTTACCTTGACACAACCCAACTAGTGGCTCCTCTCCTTTGAGCTCTCTCTATCACCAAGAAAGCTATTGCACCTCTTGCACAAGGACTCACACTCCTCTCATTCTTACTCTTTCTCTCACATAGAATAGAAAGGAAGATACACTAAGAATCATTCTAGCTTCTACTCTCAACTCTGTCCTCACACATAGACACTTTCACATAGACAATATCAAGCTAATAACCAAAGAACTCAATTAGCACAAAGGGGGATTGTGTCCTAGCTCAATTAGTACCAAGGGATTATGTCCTAGCTCAAATAGTACCAAGGGATTGTGTCCACTCAATTAGCACAAAGGGGGATTGTGTCCTAACTCAATTAGCACAAAGGGAGATTGTGTCCTAACTTAAATAGTACCAAGGGATTGTGTCCA
The DNA here is from genome assembly GCF_041138505.1 of Cibotium barometz. NCBI lineage: Eukaryota > Viridiplantae > Streptophyta > Polypodiopsida > Cyatheales > Cibotiaceae > Cibotium > Cibotium barometz. The sequence goes on along the minus strand of NC_141091.1, from coordinate 1,903,660 downwards.
CTCAATTAGCACAAAAGGGGATTGTGTCCTAACTCAATTAGCACAAAGGGGGATTGTATCCTTTTATTATGAGAAAATATGTTAGATCTCCGTAGCGCCGCCACGGGTGCTACTACAGGAGGGGACGGCCTTTGGCTCACCACCCATCTGCAAAGGAAGAATGAGGATTGCCCCTCATCCCCCAGGCTATATAGTGTGTGGCCTACCGTCCACACTAGCCTGGCCGCCCATGACTCCGCATGGGCATCCTCTGGCCACGTCCTTGGCGCTCTGGCCGAGGCGTTGACGCTAAAGCCCCATCTGGCCATCCGGTCTGCCGTCGTCGGTCATCACAGGCGTTACAGCCTACGTGACATTACTCCCCCCTTAAGAAGAGTTTTCGTCCTCGAAAACAAACTGGGGAAACCTCTTGGAAATTGCATTACGGCGTTCCCAAGTAGCTGCCTCCTCATCCATGTCTGTCCATTTAACAAGTACCTCATGGTACACTTTATGTCGGGTTTGTCTGTCACGATACCCTAGAATCTTTTCAGTTTCATGTGGTATCTTTGGTGGCTCTATCAAGTCCACCAAAATCTCTGGAGAAACTGCGTTCTCTAACCCATGAACTAATTTCTTCAGTTTACTAACATGGAAGACAGGATGGACTTGAGAACTCTCCGGTAACTCAAGTTTATATGCTACGTCCCCAATCTTCTTAAGGATTTTAAAAGGGTCACAATATCTCAGAGAAAGTTTATCACACTTTCCCGTTTTCATGGTTTCTGACTGCGCAGGAACCTTGAGGAATACAAAGTCACCTTCTGCAAAGGTCACCTTTCTACGTCCTTTATCCACATAAGTTTTAGCGCGATCCTGAGCGCTACGAATGCTCTCACGTGCGGCTCTGAGCATATCATTCATATCTTCAAGGAAATCCTTGACAGATTGAATCTTCTCCTTTTCTAGGCCAGCCATTGGAGATCTCGGCTGGAATCCATACATTAACATGAATGGTGTAAATCCAGTCGCTGAGTGTTTGGAGCTGTTATAGGCAAACTCCAATAAGGGCAAGTACTCTTCCCAATTAGATTGCTTCATAAGAACGCAACGTATCCTTTAGAATTTGGTTAACTCTTTCAGTTTGACCATCAGACTCCGGATGATCTACCGTACTCATACTCAGAGTAGTATCCAACTTTTTGAAGACTTCCCTCCAAAAATGACTGTTGAACTTTCTATCTCTATCTGACACTATATCTGCGGGCAGGCCATATAGCTTGTAGAGATGTTCAATAAAGAGTTTTGCCAACTCTGGCGTTTTAACACTTTTCTTCGTGGTGATAAACTTTGCCATTTTAGTTAACCTGTCCACTACCACCCACACCGAGTCATTCCCTCGACTCGTCTTGGGTAAACCAGTAATGAAATCCATGGAAATGCTTTCCCATTTCCCCTCAGGAATCTCCAGCGGATGGAGTAGTCCTCCAACCTTAAGACGTTCGTGTTTATTGACCTGGCACTTATTGCATTTCAGCACACCGTTGCAATTAAAGCAGCGATTTTCCTTTCGCGCTTTAATATACTGCTCTTTCTTTTGGACTTCGCTGTCTCTTTTCTTCCAGGATGGTCGCGATTTTTTAGACCAATGACCACCCTGTCCTCCCTGGTCCATCCTATCCCCCTACTTATCACTGCAGAACCCTTTTCTTTTAAGGCCTGACCTCCTCTTCTCACTACCCTCGTCGGCCCTGCTCGAACCACGCTTGATGTCATCAAATATCTGCACATACTTAATTGCCTTTGCTAAGTCTTTAGGCTGCGTTGATAGAGACCCAAAATTGCAAGCTAAAATTCCTTTCAAAAAATCAATCCTAAACAGCACCTCAATATATATTGGCTACCTTAAATTCAACCATTATAGTCACATTGATAAGCCAAAAAGGAACATCCTAATACATAGAGGAAAAGGTTTGAAATAGTTTATGCTTAGGCAATGCTGACTAATGAACAAAGATATGATAGCTATTAATATCCAGTCCTAAATGCCAAAAATATATGTAGTAAAGATGCTTGTATGACATGCATCTTTGACGCTAGAAGTCATGCACACAAAGTCCTCACATATGTGAGATGGAAACATTGACATTTTGACCTTATCTGGGGTTTCTTTGTCCTTTATGGAAATAAAAAACTCCCAATGTTCTCTATCTAGCACCACATTCACATTCAAGACCTCACAATGCATTGTAAAAGATGAATTGATTCATGAGTCCATGTTCCTAGTGACCACATTTTTCCATTCCCTAGGTACTCCATTATGCATTAGTGGTCCTTGATTTAACCTTGTATCCACATTTGAGATGTTAAGGTTTCTTCCAATTGTTTTGCGACAAAAATCTCTAGCCTCCAAGGATGCAATCTGCGATCCACTCAAGCAAGTACCTCTTTCAATTAACCACTCCTCAAGAAGCTTTGGTGGAGTGTCCTGGATGATATTGGAAGGGTTCCATGTGTGGTCAACATTATTACCATAAAACCAAACCATTTACCTTCTAATCCCTACTAGTGTATTGATCCTACCAAAGAATGACGGTATAGAGACCCCACTTTTTACTTTTCTCCCCCTTTTGTCAATCGATTAGTTGCATTTCATCCCTCTATCCCTGACATTTAACCTTACTTCCAATATCAGTTCTACGAATTGCCCGCATGCTCCTATGCATGTCATCCCCTAATAAACTTACATTGATGCCAAGCCTCTATGCACCTGTACTTAAATGCCTCCTACCAACTCATTGATACACATATTGATACTATGGTATGTGAGTCATTCTTCTATATAGGCTCATGTAAGGATACCTTCTGCTTTCTCCTAATTATCCACATTTGTGCATGATCTATTAATAAAGTCAACTGGCAATATTTATCTCTAATCATGAATTTGTGAGGTTTCTCTCTTCATATTCAAAGATCAATATACATTATAACTTTGAGATTTTAGTTTTAAGAAACATGAGTAGTAAATGCTTATTTTAATGATTCTATCGAAATTACAATAAATATAACCCAATGAATGAATCTATAAATTTACAAAATTGAAAACAAAACACCAAAATACACATGTAATGCTTAAATGTACACACACAACACATTTGATTTTTTAAACTAAGTTTTTTCAAGTGGAAAAACACTTTTTTGCATTAGTGGAAAAGCACTTAAAAAAAACTCTAGCCAAAAAACACTTAAAATAAATACCAATCAATGAAAACTTAAGTGTTTATTATTTAAAACCCCCTATGTATTTTTTTTCACTTGGAAAAAGTCATATGCCTCTGACAACGTATGTATATTTGAGTGTTACATGTGTATTTTTTGGTACTTGGTTTTCAATTTTGTAAATTTATAGATACATGCATTGGGTTGTATATTTATTGAATGAAGAGAGGGTTGAATGGGCATTTATTTTTCTCAGCTCTGCTACGCTTGTTTCTTCAAGTGTTTGATCGCAACGATGTACTCTCCAAGTGTGGTTGTAAGGAGGTCAAAAGTAGTTCAATTTTTAAAAACGGCGGAGGGAGATTAAAAATCAATTAGCATGTGGCATACCAATTAATTAATTAATCGGTACGTGACGTACGGATTAATTAAATTGATATGCCATATTGATTGATTAGTATGCGTGCAAATTGGTACATGACGTACGTTGATTAGTATGCGCGTGATTGATTATACCCAATCAGAGTATGTTGAGATTAATATGTGTGTGATTGATTATACCCAATCCCTCAATTTAGTGATCGAGAGACCTGCGCTTCATCTTCCCCAGTTTCTCGCCTCTTTTAAACCTGCATCGAAGACTCTCCTTCTCCACGGGCGGATGCCCTCCCAAGTGCATGGGCACTGAGTGGAGGAGCCCGTCCCTTATCAGACCACAGACATCTTCAGCTTCACCTGCAAGATCAAATCAACTGCTCAGCAGTCACATTCCCTTAGCTTTACCTTCAACCTCCCACCAAGTCCTAATCCCTCACTCAAACCCTTGGAAACCCAATACAGAAAAACCTTGGAGTGGAGAAGCCATCATTGATGCAGTAATGGATGAAAACACCAGGTTGGTCCAGAAACTAAAAGAAGCCAAAGAATAACTCCATCACATGAAGAACCAGGAACAAGTCAAAGAGCCGTCCCTCTTGGTAGCAAAAGAACCATCCCAACCTTCAGCAGTAGCCCAATAGCAAGAACCCAAAAACGGCTCACTAGGTATTACCTCTATCAACACTGCGCATGTAAGCCTACCAATAGAACAGGTCAGAAGCAAGGTTGAAGACTACTCAGAAAGATGCTTGGTAGGACTACTCTTTGGACCAAGACCCTCTATGGAAGCAATGAGAGCATGGATAAAGGAAAGCTGGACACCTCTGGGAATAGAGGTCACCCTAACTCAAGCCCTGGCCAAAGGCTACTACTTATTCTTATTCAAAGAACCAAGTATGGCAATGAAGGTTATTAGCTCAGGGCAATGGGTGTTTAGGCATCTCCCCTTCTGCTTCATGAGATGGACAAAGGACTTCAATCCTGATGGACCCAAATCTTCAGCTTATCCAGTGTGGGTAGAACTCCCTAACCTCCCCATTCCCCTGACCCCATGGATCAAAACCATACTATCACCCCTAGGTCAAGTCCTTGGCACCAAAGCTGTCTCTGACTACAACCCCGCTTGGCACCCTCAAGTCCTAGTAGAGCTTGACCTCTCCCTTCCTCTCCCAGACGAGATTGCTATAGGGTGTGGAGAGTTCTCCCATACTCAGCCAGTTCTCTACAAACACCTTCCCAACTCATGCTTCCACTGTGGAAAACAAGGACACCTTATCAGAAATTACCCCATCAAACACCCGCAGATCATCCTACCCCAAGGTGCTGAAAGAAATACCCCCCTTAACCCGAGCCAAGCCCTCCCTAACCTTGGCCCTCAACCTTCCAATGAAAACCCAAAAGAAATGGAGTTCATCCAGGTCAACAGAAGGAGACCTTCGAACAGATCCAAACCCCCTCAGACCCTTCTCAAGCCCAACAGATATTCAGTTTTAGCCACTGTACCAGACCCAGATGATACAGAAGAAGAAAATGAATGTGTAGAAAGCACCAGAATAGACAAACAGAGGATAGAGAAGGAAGTTGACAACCTGGATGCAGCGGACATGGACACCACAGTCATCCCAGCTCCTGAAAAAAGCTCCAAACCTCAAGCAAGTAACTCCAATGACATGGAAATAAGCAAAGAACTCAAGAGGGGCAGAGCCCACCTGGGAACTACCCCCCAGTCAGCCACTAAAGGAGGTCTCAACAATTCCCCCAAAAAAAGATAATGAAATTCGCAAGCTTCAATGTCAAAGGACTTTTAGACCCAAAGAAAGCTCAACTAGTCAGACAATGGTTTAAAGCCAAAGGTCACCTGGATATCATCACTCTTGTGGAGATAAAGACTACAGGAGAGGAATTTAGCAGAAGGTTATACTCCATCTCCCCTTATCACTTTTGGATATTCTCACTTCATACTCATGGAAGTGGAGGCCTAGCTGTGGGCATCCATAATGAGTCCAAGACCTAAAAGACTTTCACATTGACTCCATCTCCCCTGATCACTTTTGGATATTCTCACTTCATACTCATGGAAGTGGAGGCCTAGCTGTGGGCATCCATAATGAGTGCATCCAAGACCTAAAAGACTTTCACATTGACTACAACAATCAATGGATAGTAGTACTCATGAACAACTTCACCTATGTAGGGGTATATGCTCACGGCCCTCAAAAGCAGAGGATCAGAACATGGAACTCTCTTCTAAGGCTTCAAGCACCTGTTGTTGTGATAATGGGGGACTTTAACATGGTTGAAACCCTCAAGGATAGATTCAACTCCACCAAAGGACAAACCTTATTTGGATCAGAGAAACAAACCTGGGGGAAAGTAAAGCACAAGTTCAATCTGCAAGACTTGGGGCAAGAAGGAAGTTTCACTTGGCAAAACTACTCTACTGGCAGAAAAGCCAGATTAGATAGATCTTATGCAAGTGGTGAAATATGTACTAAATACAATAGGTGTGAATGCTCAGTTGACATTACTACCTGCATATCAGATCACTACCCCATCATCACTACAATGGATGATCAAGATAACAGACACAAATCTAGCTGGTTCCACACAGACCCTGATCTATTTAAGCTGCCTCTAGTACAAGAAGAAATCAAACACATCTGGAACTTCTTCTTCAGCAACAATCTCTCCCCAGCTAAAGCTTGGAGTCTATCAGTTAAGTCAACCCAAAACTTGCTCAAGCAGGTCAGAAAGGAAGTTTCAGCTCGCAGAACCAGCAGATTAAAAAAACTCCAAGTGCAGCTTCAGGAACAAGAATCCTCCACTGACCCTACTAATGTCAATCAGCTCAGAGCCAAAATCAAAAAAGAAGAAGAAATTGCCCTACAACATACCAAGCTCTTTACCAGGGAATGGTGGGTAGGAAAAATTGATAGGCCCTGCCCGGAAATGTTTAAAATGCTGAAGGTCAAGCAAAGGCAAGAGCATATCCCCATGCTTAAAAACAAGAATGGAATCCAGGCTATCAACCAAGAGGAGAACAAAAAACTACTCACTGAATACTTTCACAGCATTTTTCAGGAAGATGGTCCTCCCTCCCCAACCAAATCAACTGCAATGGAGGCCATCAAAGAAGCCAGATCCAGTACGGTCCCTGCCAATTTAGCCGCTGCACTGGAACAGGACATCACTCAGGAAGAAATCAAAGATGTCATCTTCTCACTCAAAATCAAAAAGAGCCCAGGTGAGGATGGACTGCCTGCTGAATTTTTCCAATCTTTCTGTGACGTGCTAACAGGACCCATAATCCAAGTATGGCAAGAATCTGTGAAATATGGAGCCTTGCCTTCAAAAATCAATGAAGGCCTCATCAAGCTCATCCACAAAAAAGGCCCTAGAGAAATCATGGGTAACTGGAGACCCCTTACAATGCTCAACAGTGTGTACAAAATCATCACCAAAGCCTTAGCCCTTAGATTGTCTAAACACATGAAAAGCTGGATAACCAAGGAACAAAAAGGGTTTATCAAAGGCAGGTATATCCTGGATTCCATCATTGCCTTATGGGAAGGGATTGAATATGCAGAAAAAACCAACCAGGACTTCTTGTTTATTAAGATTGACTTTGATAAAGCTTATGACAGAATACAGTGGGACTACATCCTCCAATCACTCAGAGATATGGGACTGGGCCCCCAATTCACCCACATGGTAAAAACCCTATTTGAAATGCCAAAGCCAAAATTATCATTAATGGAGAACTGTCTGACCCCTTCCCTCTAGAAAAGAGTATCAGACAAGGTTGCCCCTTAGCACCCCTTCTGTATGCTATAGCTGCAGATGGACTAAATTGGCTAATAAAGGACAAGATCAGCAAAGGAGAACTGAGTGGCATTACTTTACCCAATGGAGAACAAATGTGCACTCAGATGTTTGCTGATGACACTAACAACCTAATAGCAAATGTGCACTCAGATGTTTGCTGATGACACTAACAGCCTAATAGCAAATGATGACGAGAATATCAAGGCACTCTGGAGATGCCTCCAAACTTACTGTGAAGCCTCAGGCTCCAAAATAAACCACAGCAAGACAGGAATCAAAACCCTCATTGAACCCCCCCTCTTGGCTCCTGGAGACAGGATGTAACGTCATTCAGGATGGCGAGATCTTCACGCTCGTTGGTATCCCCATGGGATTCAAGGTGACACTAAGACAGAAATGGCAATGGGTAATGGAGAAAATAGAAAGCAAACTACTAAGATGGAAAAGAAAGCAACTGTCAATAGCAGGAAGAATCGTGGTGCTGAACCACTTTATCATCCCTTCTACTATCTACTTCCTCAGCTGCTGGAGGCCCCCTGACTCTGACCTTAAAGACTTCACCAAGCTATGCAGAAATTACTTATGGGGAGGGGACCCATGGAACAAGAGCATACCTAAAGTAAAATGGGACACCTGTACCATCCCCAAAACCAAGGGAGGGCTGGGGATTAAAGATATCAGCCTTCATGCTGACAGAATGGCCTCAAAATGGATCATCAGAGCCTTAGAGAACCCCACAGAAGACTGGGCACAGCTACTGCTCAAGGATACCCCCAGGTTCACCATCACAGGCCACAATAAATGGTGCAATCTCCCCATCTGCACCATAGTGGCATCCAAGCACCCTATAACCCCCAAAGGGACAACTAGTAACATCCATATGGAAAGCTTGGTTCAGAATCAAGAGGTTTCTATCCATCATACCCAAGGACAACAAAGCAGAAGAAATTTTAGCCAACGACTCTTGCTGCTGGTGGTCTATGCTTCCCTTGACCCCCCTTGAACCAGAGGAAGGAAAGATAGCTCTAAATCTGCACAAAAAAGGACTAGCTACCTGGGCAGATATATTCAGCCCCCACAAAGGAACCTGGCTCACAAGAGCAGAACTGGAAGCCAAATTCGACAGTAGATCACCAGAGCGACCTAATCCAAAGCAGAGCATTTCAATGGAACCAACAGGAAATTTGGAAAATTAGTAGACCTCCAACCTTTAATATCTCAGCTTTTCAATGGATAGAGAACAAACCTCTTCTCCCAATCCCTAAATTCGAAAGAGCTCCCGCAATTCATGTCACTCTCAACCGCCGATGGAACACCAACTGGGATAGGAAAAAATGGTATAACATCCTCAGAGAGCTATGGAGCACATATATCGACCCCAAGAAGTCATGCCTAGCATGGCTAATAGCTTATAGAGCCATATGGCTGCAAAACTACACATCTCCTCTGATCAATGTGCAAGATGCGGAGGACGACCTTCACATCTTCATCCAATGTAGACACATTGCCAACACATTCAAAGAGCTGCACTCCACTATTCAGAAGTGGGGAAAGGATGTCAACTGGAAGAATCTAATGTTAGGGGAAAACATTGGATGTTCAACATCACTCTGGAACATTATTAGATGTGATTATTTATGGCATGCATGGATGTAGAGGGTATCACAGCTACATTTAACAACCCTGAAATCAAGGGACCCCCCCTCACAGTATGTCTAATCACTGCATGCAATAGGTACTGGATTAAACAAACCCAAGATCTCTTCAGTTTAGAGAGAAGGCTAGTGCTTAAATTCCAAAGAAGAGCTTCAGACTTCACTTTGGGAGAATTAGAAAAAACCAGAGACAAGATTCTTATTGTTCTATCCAAGGACAGAGCTCTTATAGAAGCAATCAACAAGCAACAGTAAGCATACCTCTCCCCCATAGCCCAAGAGGTTCAGAAGAGGAACTACAAACAGTCAGGTACTAGAGACCAAATAGGCAATCTGAAGAGAAAGATAAGGCAATGAGACCTGCTAATAAAGGAAGCCACGGATGTTCCTCCTGTGTGGGTGTCAAGTAAGAACATGGAGCATGTGTCTAAAAGGCAGTAAGCCATCAAGCTAAGGAAGAGCAAAGAAGATAGCAGGAGCCGTAAGAAGAGTGATTGCATGCGCATGTGTTGCTGCCAAGAGGTCCTCCAAAAACTGCTGTACAACACGTCGGTCCAGCTGGAATTACTCTGAACTACACAGGATCTTGAAGGCGTTCCTTCCTGGTCAGCTGAGGATGGAACATCCAGTACCGCGATGAAGTGGTTAGTGATCAAACACCTACATGCAAAGGGCGAATATAGGGGACTCTTGCTGTTAAGACGGCAAGATGCAGTAGTCACAGAAAGTAGGACATCTCTCCCATAGCCCGAGAAACTACAAACAAACAGGTTTTAGAAACCAAACAGGAAAACTGAAGAGAAAGATAAGGCAATGAGACCTGCTGATAAAGGTCCACGAGAGCCGGCCCGCTACTGCCTGTTGATTGATGGATGCAGATGATTTTCGCCCTTCTGTAATCGATTGATCCCCCTGTAAGGGTGCCAAGCAGAAGCCATCAAGCTAAGGAAGAACAAAGGAGATAGTAGGAGCCGTAAAGGAGATAGCCTGCATGCGCATGTACTGCTGCCATGTTTTTTTCAGAAATCAGCTATGCAACACGTGTAATATATCCAGTTTCCTCCCTTTTTTCCTAATATAATCTGCCTTTTTTTGAAAAAAAAAATCCCTCAATTTAGTGCTTGCTAATAGATTGTCACCGGATCCTCGTGTGACGTGTCCCCAATTTAAGTGCAAATAGCTGGCTACACTTAATTTTTCTCACCCAACACTCCTAGTACCATAATTTTTTACTCCTTACCAAACCTTTTCTTTTTTTCCAAAATTTTGGAAACTAGTAGAAGGGAGCAACATACACCCTGAGGCCCCCTCATATCCTCTACAAAGTGAGGGCAAGGTAACAATTAGGTGTCTAGTTGGGAATCAAACCTAGTATCTCCAGGTTACAAGCCACCCCCTTTAGCCACTACAACAAGCGCCCGATATTAACTTCCTTACCAAACTTTATTCACTTTACTATACCCCATATTACATTGTCGTTTTTTCCTCACAAGACAATTGGGGCCCCTATTCCTTACTTTATGGCAAAAAAAAATCCTTATAAAGGACATGTTTTGCTTACATAATAAGGCCCAGAGCATTGCATTCCCTCACAATGCAACTGGGGCATCTTTCCCCCCTACATTATTGAACCTTTTTGTTAAAGCAAAACATTACACTTCCTCTAGTGTTGCTCAGTCTCCTGTGTTGGAGATGGAGGGTTCTAAGAGTGGATGGAGAGAGAGAGAGAGAGAGAGACAGAGAGAGAGAGAGAGAGAGAGAGAGAGAGAGAGAGAGAGAGAGAGAGAGAGAGAGAGAGAGAGAGAGAAACCTTGAACATCCTAGCAACAATTCAATGACTTTTGGTGTTGTGGTGGTCCTGGGTGGTTGAGTATTTTCATGAAAGGAATCATGTACTTTCTGATGTGAGACTCAATATGTAGCATTTTTGTATCAAGTGTGCATTAGTGTAACTAGATACGCAATTGTAGTAGCCAAAAAGCTGCTTGAGAGTGGGGCCTTTATTGAGGTCGAAGGCGAGGCCTTGGGCTCCTTCATGATAATGGTGACATTGGGGGAACTCTGCCAAAAAGGATGATGACAAGGTTAAAGAAGTGCATTGTGGCAACTATGGCGGGATCTGGCACTTGATCATATTTGGCTATGAAAGCATGCATTTGGGCGAGCATGGTTTCCTCTGTGCATGGGTTCTAGGATGTAGGAGGGGGGAACCATGGGAAGTTGAAATGGAGCTTGGGGTTCTCTATCTGTTCGGTTGCGGAACAGGTCCTAGGCCCAATGAACGATGGATGGGGATGCAAGCCGGGTTGATGCGGAGATTGCGGGGGCGGACTTTCCAAATGTGTAGCTTGAGTAGGAAGGGTTGCCCGCCAAACTGGCTGCTCGTCCAGAAGATCGAACTTGAGGGGTCGAGCATTGGGGGCCGCATGTAGCCACATTGTTGGTGTGAGTGCTGGCATTTTCAGGCATCGTGCTTGGCATCAATGTATAGCCGGAGGACATGAATGTCACACCAGTTTAGGGGATTGATGGGGGGATCCACCGCCTCATGCTCCTGTGGGGTTGGGGTGGGATTTCTCCCTCTTCTAGGGGGTGGGCGAAGGGAGGTCGCGGCGGGCTGGGGTTGTTAAGAAGGTGGAGTTTTGGAGGAAAAGGGGAGGGGGTGCCGAGCGAGGCATCGAGGAGAGGGGATGGGCGTGCCAATGTAGAAGTGACATGTGTTAGGAGCAAGGGCGGGCCCAATCCGAGATGGAGGAAGGGGATGATGGGGTGTTGGTGAAGGGGGTAGCGAGGGAACATGAGGAGGGGTTGTATGAGGTGGGGGAAAGAGGGGTAGGGTTTTGGGTGAAGAGGTTGAAGAAGGAAAGCTAGTGACTGCAAAGGAGTTTGGCGTGGAGGATGGGTGTTAATCTTAACATACTACCTTGCACACAAGAGAGAGAGAGAGGAACAACATGCAAGGGTCAAGTTCGGAGTAGGGGGTGCTCAATGGAAGACTCCATATCTCGTCCAAAATGTTGTCTCCATCATGTCTTCGAACATTTGGAGGCTCCAGGCAGGCATCCACATGATGCGCTTGTAGTAGCCAAAAAGCTTCTTGAGTGTGGGCCCTTTATTGTTGTTGAAGGCTAAGCCCTACGTGCCTTCGTGGTAGTGGTCCCAGTCAAGGAAGGCCTCCAGTAGCGTGATGATCAAGTTGAAGAATTTGATCGTTGCTATCATGGTGGCTGGGTTGGGGACTTGATCATATCTTTGTATGAACTCGTGTGGAAGCGCTTGATCATGGTCTCTTCCGTGCAGGGCTGCTGGGGCGTCGGAGGAGCGAACCATGGGAAGTTGAACTGTAGTTTGGGGTTCTTTTGCTGCTCCTCATTGAAAGAGGTTCCAAGTCCACCTTCTGAGGATCGGCATGTACTCTCTGGGTTGATGCAAAAGGGGATGGCGCCTTGTAGTAGATCTCCCAAATGAAGGGCTTCAGTAGAAAGGAGCACCTTCAGGCCGGTTGCTTGCCCATGAGATCGAAAGTTATGGGACGAGCAGCGACGGTGAGTGGCTGATGGTAACCTCCTGAATTCAAGGATAAGGATGAGGGTGAGGGTGGGGTTGGTGAGGGAGGCGGAGTGGGAAAACGAAGTGGTGGAGATGATTGGGAGGGAAAAAGGGGGAGGGTTGAGGTGCCAAATGGGGCTGGGGGTGGTGGTGGTGGTTAGGAGTTGGTTTTTTGGGTGAGAGGGTCTGGGGGTGGCGGTTTGGTATTCCAAGCTCCTCATCAAGGCTCATCTCTGAGCCACTAGACTCTCCCCATCAACATGAGAATGCCCTGCAAAAATGTCAAGCATACTAAGGGGATCAATCACTTTCTCTTTGCCTTTATGTGATGTACTAATCACATTTGTAGGACTGGTATTATGACGCAGCCTGCCACTCCATGGTCTATCAACTGAACCACTAGATGAGGATTCTCCTGGTCCACTCAAAGACTGTGATTGCTGACTTGCATTCTGTGCAACCACATTTCCACTCACATCAGCCCCCCCAACAGCTTCTTTTTCAGCAGCATACCAGCTGCTCATCTCATCAAAAACAACATCCCTGCTTACCCTCAACTCACGTGTAGCAGGGTTATAACACCTGTATCCCTTTTGCTCAAGGGAGTATCCAATAAACACACATTTTTCAGCTTTTGGATCCAGCTTAGTTCTCAGCTCATGTGGCACATGCACATATGCAATGCATCCAAAGACTTTCAGATGAGACAAATCAGGTTTTTTGCCAGTAAACCTCTCCTCTGGAGATTCATCATGTATGGCTGTAGTTGGAGTCCTGTTCATGATGTAAACTGCTGTAGAAACAGCCTCAACCCAATAGCTATGCGGCATATTCTTCTCTCCCATCAATGCTCGCGCAATCTCAGCAATGTGCCTGTTTTTCCGCTCAGCAACTCCATTTTGCTCCATTTTGCTGCTTACATGCAGAGTGTATCTGCATGTAAACTGTCTCCGAATACCATTCTTCTTCAATAATTCAGAGAACTCATTTGAGAAGTACTCTCCCCCTCCATCTGACCTTAGGCACTTTACATATTTCCCTGTTTGCTTTTCAACCATAACTCTGAAATTCTAAAAATGAGTGAACACCTCACCCTTCTCCTTCATGAAGTTTACCCACACTTTCCTTGTGTGGTCATCAATAAATGTCACATAATACCTGCAGCCTTCCATAGACATGGTCTTCGTAGGACCCCATACATCTGAATGCACAACATCTAGTGCATTTCTGCTCACATTTCTGTAATGTGGAAATACATGCTTTGTTTGCTTTCCAAATTGGCATGCTTCACATATTTTCTACATACCTTCAACTTTAAACTTTGGCAGCCCTGTCACAATTACTTTAGTCTGCATAGACTTCATTCTTTGCACATTCACATGTCCAATTCTTTTATGCCAAATGTGTGTGTCTCTAACAATTCCTGAACCATTTGCAAACATCGCAACACTCACTTCAGGCATGTTTACACATTCTACCCACTCTGTTGCCTTTTGCAACCAACCTGCACTTGTCTTTACAGTCTTCAACATAACAACCATCAGGATTAAATCGAACCTGCAAACCTTTCTTAATCATCTGGCCAACTGAAACCAGATTCTTTGTTATGTTCGGAACATGAAGTACATCTGCAAGGTACTTCACTTTGCCATCCTGCATAGACAATGGCACATCTCCAACATGGGCAATTGGATGAGCAGTGTCGTCCCTTGTTTCCATAAAACCTGGTCCTTCAAGGTTTTTCATCTCCTTGAACCACTTGCCATGACTTGTCATGTGGTTCGAAGCACCTGAATCAACATACCATACATCATCTTTATGTGCTGCTTCAACATTTTCAGACATGGCATTAACGACATGCTACATAACAAACAACCTTTCATTATCCTCATTGTTTCTGCTTGAGGATGCATAGTTGTTTTGCTGCAATTTCCCATTTTGCATGTCAGCTTGCTTCTTATAACAATCTGCGTGCACATGTCTAGGCTTACCACGATAAAAGCATCCACGTGTATCATTATGCTGCCTCTGCCAATTTCCATGACCTCTTTGACTCCCCCTGCCTCTGAATTGGCCTCTTCCACCTGCGTGTTGTTGTTTTTGTGAATTCTGGGACTGTTGTTATTGTTGCTACTGGCCATAATTCTGATTACCTGTTCGGCCACCTCCTTGGCCACGTCCATGACCTCTTTGACTCCCCCTGCCTCTGAATTGGCCTCTTCCATCTGCGTGTTGTTGTTTTTGTGAATTCTGGGACTATTGTTGTTGTTGTTGCTGGCCATAATTCTGATTACCTGTTTGGCCACCTCCTTGGTCACGTCCACGGCCTTCTCTACCTCATCCTCTTCCTGAACTTGTGTAAAAGGCCTGTTGCTCTGAACTGTTTTTGTTTTGTGAAGACTGTTGGTCTTCACCCAAGCTCTTCTCTTCTATAATCAACATGGACACCAAATCTGTGAAATTGGGAATGTTTTCTCGAGTCTGAATAAACATCTTGAACGCCTTGTATTGTGGCCCGGGACCACGTAGACAGACTTCCACCTTATCATCATCATCTACTGAAACACCAATAGATGCAAGGGATTCCACAATACCCTTGATCTTCAATGCAGTCATTCACAGACATACTCTTTTTCTCCACAGTATGAAGTTCATTCTTCAACTGTAACTTTCGGGCCTTGGTATTCGTTTCATCATAGAGTTTTACCAAGGTGTCCCACGCCTCCTTGGGGGACTTGGCATCCTGTATGTGCCCAATCATGGTGTCTTGTATACTGATAGATAGCCAATACATAACTTTTCTGGCTCCTTGGTTCCAATCCTTGAACTCTTTCACATCTACAGCAGTCGGATTGATCTCCGGTATCTCCGGTGTCTCTTCGTGCTCACCTTCTATGTAGTCCCAGTAACCCTTTCCCATCAGAAAATTTGTCAACTTAAACCTCCAAGCATAAAAGTTGTTCTTATCAAGCTTCTCAGCAACATCTGGTTTATGCCATCATTTGACATCTTGCCAGACACACAAATTTACCAGAAAGAGCACTCTGGTTTGTCCTGCACAAACTGTTGTATTTTCTGCAGCGGTACCTACTAGACTCAAATGTCACAACCAGTGACCTCAATGTGCATACATACACCCAATGGCAACTGTTGACCTCCTTGCAGCACACGCAATGTCTGCACAGCCAATCTGTCTTCCTGCAGTTCTTAAAACAGAGTTTTGCTGCAGAGAATCAATGACTTACCCGCAGTGCTTGAAATCGCTTGCTTTCTGAAAAATGGAGGTCCTAACACGCCCGAAACGTATATTCGGCCTAAAGCTTCTATCCGATATTGTCCAATAGGACAGAATTAGTTGCCCTATAGCTTTACTCTCGTGAAGAAAGCTCCTCAATCAGAGATCGTTTGCTGGTGCCTCCCGTAGAACTCCCGACAAGGGTGTAGTCGCCAACACAAATAGGGAAGAGTAGATGAAGCTCTTACCCTTGTACTGCTTCCTGTGCTTCTCTTGCTTGCAGCTCAGCCCTTAGCATGAACCTGGCTCTGATACCATGAAAAGATGCAGGGGAGAAGGGAGCTTGAGCTCTTGCAAGCACACAAACTCACAAAACCCTAAAAGAGAACACACAAGGTGAGAGGCTGAAAATCTTCTTCTTCTTCACACAACACTCAACACACCATATACAAAGATAAGAGTACACACAATATGAAAGGTACTCAACCAAATACATACTAGGGTTCTCTATAGTGTGAACCCAACTAAATGAGCTAGCGCTATAACTATGCCAGTCTCTAGAATGGCTGTCACACAGCCTGTCATCCCACTGGCTGCATATCACCCATGATCTCACCAACCATGCCAGTGGTGTAAGTGTGGGGCCTATCCCCCAGGCCCACCACCTCACTAGATGAGCTCGATATCTTAACATGCCCAACCACTGTAGTGATGGGATCCAATTAAGAATTTGGTTAGGTTTTGTCCCAGGTACCAGGGAAAAGAGTTCCCATGTCCCCTAACCGGATATTCATGCAAACTTAAAACTAGTCACACCACTTACACACCCAATATGAAGTTGCCTTTTTCTCAGCAGCATCAGCTATCTTTAAAACAAACATTTAATGAAACCATTGTGTCACTGATCACAATCCTCAAAATCTTCGGTTGAATCCTTATTTCCAATCATTCCTTCATTGGTGTACCTATGGCATCATTGGCAACCAGAACGCTCACCACTTGTTCACTCAGGGGCCTTTTTGATAGTTCCTAGCTCATAGTAACCGGCAATATATTCACATATCAAAATGGAATCTCTATTGAAGATCAGCAGCAAGATCAACCAACGGATCCATATAAAAGAGCCATGGACTCATCCGTTGAGGACCAGCAAGGTCAACCAACCAGATCCATGCCCGAATTCAAAAAACAACTCTTACTTCTTGTTCCAATATCTTCCTCGACGTACGTGTGGGTATCTTCAGCGAGAACCCAGAGCCCGAGCACCGTATGGTCAGCACCCTCTAGGATCCTTCGCATGTCACCTAGCGCTTCACTCAAAGGCCGCTTCCTTGGTCCCTCATCCACTGTACCGGAAGCTTACCATTTAAATCAAACCAAGGCTGGTCAAGACCTCGGCCGACCTTGCTACGTGAGACGTCCTCCATTGACTCTCCGTCTCAGTAGTTGCAAATTTAACAGATAGGTCTCCACGACCTCATTCATAAGACGATCAAAATGCTTCCCTAGTATTCTTGACATAAGATAGTCATTTAAAAACAGATTTCACATACAAATACAGTTCCAACAATATTTTCATTTTTTATCATCACTTCACATCCTTTCACATTAGTCCCCATCTTTTCTCATCTTCCCATCAATTTTTTTCTTCATCGATCCCTATCACATCATATCATTCCCACATCAAATCACATCCAATCGCATCATCCACACATCAATCCACATCATCCATACATCCATCCACATCATCCACACCAATCCACATCATCCATACATCCATCCACATCAATCCACATTATCCACACATCCATCCACATCTTTCATACATCCATCCACATCAATCCACACGTCAATCCACATCATCCATACATCCATCCACATCAATCCACATTATCCACACATCAATCCACATCATCCATACATCCATCCACATCATCCACATCAATGCACATTATCCACTCATTCATCCACATCAAACCACACGTCAATCCACATTACCCACACATCAATCCACATCATCCATACATCCATCCACATCAATCCACATTATCCACTCATCCATCCACATCAATCCACATTACCCACACATCAATCCACATTCATTTCATAAGTATTCCCATTCTCATCTAATCACATCTTTTTCTAACTCATCACTTATTTCCTCATTTATCCTCATCAGATCACATCTACTTGCATCTACCCATACATCTCATCACTTCACATACATTAACATCTATCCAGTTTACATCGCATCTTATCACCTCCATTTCACATCACATCTCATTCATTCACATCCCGATTCACATGCTAACACATTCATTCATGTCCCTTATCGTTCATTCACATCTCGATTCACATGTTATCACATTTATTCATGTCCCTTATCGTTCATTTACATCCCGATTCACATGTTATCACATTCATTCACATCCTATATCATTCATTTACGTCCCTTATCGTTCATTTACATCCTGATTCACATTTTATCACATTCATTCACGTCCCTTATCGTTCATTTACATCCTGATTCACATTTTATCACATTCATTCATGTCCCTTATCATTCATTCACATCTCGATTCACATGTTATCACATTCATTCACATCCTATATCATTCATTTACATCCTGATTCAAATGACATCACATCTCATCCTATATCATTCATTTACATCCTGATTCAAATGACATCACACCTCATCTATTCATTCACATTTATTTGATTCGCATCACATATCATCACATCTATTTACCTTTCATTCTCATCACTTCTATTCTCATCACATCCATCCATCCATTCTTTCCCATCTATCTGATTCGCATTACATCTCATCACATTTATTCACCTCACATTCTCGTCACTCCTATTCTCGTCACTCCTATTCTCATCGCATTCATCCATCCATTCATTCCCATCTATCTGATTTGCATCACATATCATCACATCTATTTACCTCTCATTCTCATCACATCCATCCATCCATTCATTCCCATCTATCTGATTCGCATCCCATCTATCTGATTCGCATCCCATCTATCTGATCACATCTATTTACCTCTCATTCTCATCACATCCATCCATCCATTCATTCCCATCTATCTGATTCGCATCTAATCTCATCACATCTATTTACCTCTCATTCTCATCCTTTCTATTCTCATCACATCCATCCATCCATTCATTCCCATCTATCTGATTCGCATCCCATCTCATCACATCTATTTACCTCTCATTCTCATCACATCCATCCATCCATTCATTCTCATCTATCTGATTTTTTGCATCCCATCTCATCACATCTATTTACCTCTCATTCTCATCACTTCTATTCTCATCACATCCATCCTCTATTCATTCTCATCTATTTGATTCACATCCCATCTCATCACATCTATTTACCTCTCATTCTCATCACTTCTATTCTCATCACATCCATCCTTTATTCATTCTCATCTATCTGATACATATCACATCTTATCACATTTATTTATAAAATGTAAGAATCATCCATACATCCATCCACATCATCCACATTATCCACTCAACCATCCACATCAATCCACATTACCCACACATCAATCCACATCATCCATACATCCATCCACATCATCCACATCAATCCACATTATCCACTCATCCATCCACATCAATCCACATTACCCACACATCAATCCACATTCATTTCATAAGTATTCCCACTCTCATCTAATCACATCTTTTTCTAACTCATCACTTATTTTCTCATTTATCCTCATCAGATCACATCTACTTGCATCTCTCCATACATCTCATCACTTCACATACATTAACATCTATCTAGTTTACATCGCATCTTATCACATCTATTTCACATCACATCTCATTCATTCACATCCTAATTCACATGCTAACACATTCATTCACGTCCCTTATCGTTCATTCACATCTTGATTCACATGTTATCACATTCATTCACATCCCTTATCGTTCATTCACATCCCGATTCACATGTTATCACATTTATTCACGTCCCTTATCGGTCATTCACATCCTAATTCACATGTTATCACATTCATTCACATCCTATATCATTCATTTACATCTTGATTCAAATGACATCACATCTCATCTATTCATTCACATTTATCTGATTTGCATCACATATCATCACATCTATTTACCTTTCATTCTCATCACTTCTATTCTCATCACATCCATCCATCCATTCTTTCCCATCTATCTGATTCGCATTACATCTCATCACATCTATTCACCCCACATCACATCTATTCACCTCACATTCTCGTCACTCCTATTCTCATTGCATCCATCCATCCATTCATTCCCATCTATCTGATTCGCATCACATATCATCACATCTATTTACCTCTCATTCTCATCACTTGTATTCTCATCACATTCATCCATCCATTCATTCCTATCTATCTGATTCGCATCCCATCTCATCACATCTATTTACCTCTCATTCTCATCACTTCTATTCTCATCACATCCATCCATCCATTCATTCTCATCTATCTGATTTTTCGCATCCTATCTCATCACATCTATTTACCTCTCATTCTCATCACTTCTATTCTCATATCATCCATCCTCTATTCATTCTCATCTATTTGATTCACATCCCATCTCATCCTCTATTCATTCTCATCTATTTGATTCACATCCCATCTCATCACATCTATTTACCTCTCATTCTCATCACATCCATCCTCTATTCATTCTCATCTATCTGATTCATATCACATCTTATCACATTTATTTATAGAATGTAAGAGAATTCTTATTTTTGATATAAAGATTCTTTACGCATCTATTTATGCATAAGAACAATTTCAGTGGAAAATAACACTTTTATAAAAATCCGTTTATGCATCTATTTATGCATAAATTCAATTTTAAGAAGAATAACACTTTCGAAATAAAAATAAATCTTTTATGCATCTTTCTATGCATAAAATCCAAATTGATGAGAATAACTCTTTTGAAATAAAAATAAATTTCTTTATGCATCTTTTTATGCATAAAATCAAAATTGATGAGAATAACTCTTTTGAAATAAAATTAAATTTCTTTATGCATCTTTCTATGCATAAAATCAAAATTTGATGAAAGTAACGCCCTTATAAAAAAATTCTTTTATGCATCTATTTATGCATAAATTCAATTTTAATGAAAGTAACACTTTTATAATATTATGCATCTATTTATGCATAAAAATCAATTTTGATGAAAGTAACACTTTTATAATCAAAATATTTCCAATATGCATCTTTCTATGCATAGAAATTAATTCTAATGAAAATAACACTTTTATTATAAAAATATTTATAATATGCATTTTTCTATGCATAGAATAAAAATAACACTTTTAGACTACACAAGCGGTGGGGATTACTCTTTTTGAATAATAAAAGATAAAACTTATTTCATAAAATTTAAGAAAATTTTGCCATAACCTTCTTTGTATGGTTGGCCATTTTTCAATTATTTTCATTCTCAAGTTACTTAGAAATTATCCCAAATGGTTTAAAGCATTCTAAACTAATCAAATTTCACTTTTTAAAAAGAAACAATATGAAAAGTTTAATTCTAACAATTTGATTACACATCTAGGATAAAGAAAGGCTGAATTCAAGAATGAAGAGAGGGGGAAAGCCTTTCCAACAAGGCATAGCATCATTTTTCATTTCAAAGAAAAGAAAAATTAGAAAACCATTAAATGGAATAAAAAAACAGTAGGATTTCTAGCTTACATGAATTTTTGTGAGCTTTCCTTTGGCTTGATGGTTTGAGGGATCTACTATTGTTTGCAACAAGAGTGGCTACCAATTCTTTTGAAGAGGAAATGGTCAAAAACTAATGACTTATCAATAAATTCACTGTTTTTGGCTCTGGGGAGGAGTAGAGTAAACGGTGCATAAAGCACTATTAACCATTTACAAAGGGGGAGGCTTCATTTATAGGAAAAAGTGAGCCTCTAACCAAGCAAACTGACTCTAGAATTTTGTAGATCAAAATTGGTCAATTTTGACCATTTTTAGGTCAGTTTAGCTTACTTTTTGGATCTAGTTGAAGCAGGAGAGAGGAGAGATAAAAATATCTCATTATTTGTGAGTTTAAAACTCAACCACACATGTAAAATAGGCGCCTCCTTCATGAGGGGAATTCCCCCACAGTGAGGTGTCAAAAATGCATCATTTCTTCTAAATATCTCTTCTTTTTTAACCAATAACCTTGTCCTTAGTCAACTCTTCATCTTATGTGAGTATTTACTCATTTTTGGGGGGATTTCCTTTTATTCTTCAATTTATCTCCTCCCTACATTTGGATTAATCTAATTGGTCCATAGGAACCTTAGTTCAAAAATTTCAGAAAATCTGGACCCTTAGCCTAAGGTTCTTTTTACCTGATTTTAATTTATTCCAATTGCACATTGGAAATTTCTTTTTGAATATCTGTTTCAGGGAAAACCATTTTAGACACTAGGAGGATTTTTATATCCAAAAATATCTCAATTTTGAATTACCTTTGTTTAGACATTTTCTCTCTCTAGGCCAAAACAGGGTAAAACAGGATCTTTCTTTTATTTCAGAGAGGGGAATAATTATAAGATCAGAAGGGGAGGTTTTTACACCTGCACACCTCAAAAGCCGGAGGGAGGAATCTTACATCCTACCCCACTTAAAAAAACGCGAGATGTCCTCATCTCGCAAAATTAGAGGAGAACTCTTTTCCTTAAGATCCAACTAATTCTTGGGTTCCTTATAGTCTGGTGAACCCGACAGAATCCTGGGATAAAGATCCCTTATATAAAACTCATCATCAGATAATAATTCACTCAGATCGTATCATTCAAATCCTGATAACAAAAATGGTCCATTAGACCGAATTTTCTGTCTGAACAGCCTTCATGGAAATTTTCAATTTTACAGATTTTTAATTTGACATCCCTTAACTTGATCCACTGGGTCAAGTGTTAACAGCAGCATTCTACCAGCACAATCCACTAATCTCATAGTGATTTGCTGAAGTCATTAACGTCATTCCAGCTACGAACATCATCACAGGGACTCGTCCCATTCATGCTCATTGTGGTTTTGCTTAGTTTATTACATTTCAACCAAAATTCAGGAATCTTCATTTTTCAATCAGAATCCAAATAAACTCATCAGTTCTCAACCAGAATTTAAAATCATATCAACCACATTCGAATTCATCATATGGATAGTATTAATGCTTATAATTTCAAGTCTTAGATTTACTCGTATATACTGCCAGTAAAGAGTTGCAGTTATACCCTCGGTATATACGGGTAGTCACGGTCCTTGGAACTATAAGGTAAATACCATCATGTCTAGGCCTCAAGCAAGTCAGGGATTCCATACAATTGCGGTACTTCCATCT
Organism: Cibotium barometz; assembly: GCF_041138505.1. Lineage (NCBI taxonomy): Eukaryota > Viridiplantae > Streptophyta > Polypodiopsida > Cyatheales > Cibotiaceae > Cibotium > Cibotium barometz. Next base: position 1,880,413 of record NC_141091.1, on the reverse strand, counting down.
AAAGACCCAATTACCAATTTACGAATTTCAGTTTGAATATCAATTCGTATGAATTTTTTCACACAATTACAACCTTTTACTGCTTCTTCATAAATTTTTGACATTTTTGGCTTCTCGGTTGATTTTCATTAGCCAATTCACTCTGATACAGCTGAGATGTCCCTATCCCCACCGTGCAACGAATTCAGGGGTTCTAGCAGTGGAAGTAGCACTTCTTGCATGGGGCAGGGTCTCACACTCGGGGCCTCGCCCACGGATATCCGGACAAGAGACTAATCCATCGGTTCTTCCAAAACTGATCCCGAAAAAACTTCCCTTACCCGAAAAGCACGGGCGATTTCTCTAGGATAACTTTTCTCTAACGTAGTCAAAAGCCTTAACTAACTGAACTGATCTGACCGAACCCGTAAGTCCCAAGTCAGATCAGGGAAAAGATTGCACTTGGATCATAGAGACCAACGGTTTTTTTCTCATTCAGAGGCACAGCTGTTGATTCTTTTCCATAGAACAATTTTTATCTGGGATTTAATTCATCTATCGTACCATAATAGAATTGAGTCTCAATTAAAGGATTCATCAGTCCAACCTAGTCCCGTGGGTTAGCCAACCGCCCAACCACTGTAGTGATGGGATCCAATTAAGAATTTGGTTAGGTTTTATCCCGGGTACTAGGGAAAAGAGTTCCCAGGCCCCCTTGTTTTGCCGGATATTCATGCAAACTTAAAACTAGTCACACCACCCAATATGAAATTGCCTTTTTCTTAGCATCAGCTATCTTTAAAATAAACATTTAATGAAACCATTGTGTCACTGATCACAATCCTCAAAATCTCTGGTTGAATCCTTATTTCCAATCATTCCTTCATCGGTGTACCTATGGCATCATTGGCAACCAGAACGCTCATCACTTGTTCACTTAGGGGCCTTTTCGATAGTTCCTAGCTCATAGTAATCAGCAATATATTCACATATCAAAATGGAATCTCCATTGAAGATCAGCAGCAAGATCAACCAACGGATCCATATAAAAGAGCCATGGACTCATCCGTTGAGGACCAGCAAGGTCAACCAACCAGATCCATGCCCGAATTCAGAAAACAACTCTTACTCCTTGTTCCAATATCTTCCCCGACGTACGTGTGGGTATCTTCGGTGACCCAGAGCCCGAGCATCGTATGGTCAGCACCCTCTAGGATCCTTCTCAGGTCACCTAGCGCTTCACTCATCGGCCGCTTCCTTGGTCCCTCATCCACTGCACCGCGGAAGCTCACCATTTAAATCAAACCAAGGCTGGTCAAGACCTTGGCCGACCTTGCTACGCGAGACGTCCTCCGTTGACTCTCCATCACGGCAATTGCAACTTTAATAGATAAGTCTCCACGACCTCATTCACAAGACGGTCAAAATGCTTCCCTAGCATTCTTGACATAAACAGTCATTTAAAAATAGATTTCACATACAAATACAGTTCCAACAATATTTCCATTTTTTCTCATCACTCCACATCCTTTCACATTAGTCCCCATCTTTTCTCATCTTCCCACATTTTTTTTTCATCGATCTCTATCACATCATATTAGTCCCACATCAAATCACATCCAATCGCATCATCCACACATCAATCCACATCATCCATACCTCCATCCACATCATCCACACCAATCCACATCATCCATACATCCATCCACATAAATCCACATTATCCACACATCCATCCACATCTTCCATACATCCATCCACATCAATCCACACGTCAATCCACATCAATCCACACATCAATCCACATCATCCATACATCCATCCACATCAATCCACATTATCCACACATCAATCCACATCATCCATACATCCATCCACATCAATCCACACGTCAATCCACATTACCCACACATTAATCCACATCATCCATCCACATCCATCCACATTAATCTACATTACCCACACATCAATCCACATTCATTTCATAAGTATTCCCATTCTCATCTAATCAAATCTTTTTCTAACTCATCACTTTTTTTTTTCATTTATCCTCATCAGATCACATCTACTTGTATCTACCCATACATCTCATCACTTCACATACATTAACATCTATCCAGTTTACATCGCATCTTATCACATTCATTTCACATCACATCTCATTCATTCACATCCCAATTCACATGCTAACACATTCATTCACATCCCTTATCGTTCATTCACATCTCGATTCACATGTTATCACATTTATTCACGTCCCTTATCGTTCATTCACATCCTGATTCACATGTTATCACATTCATTCACATCCTATATCATTCATTTACATCCTATCACATTCATTCACATCCTATATCATTCATTTACATCTTGATTCACATGTTATCACATTCATTCATGTCCCTTATTGTTCATTCACATCCCGATTCACATGTTGTCACATTCATTCACATCCTATATCATTCATTTACATCCTGATTTAAATGACATCACATCTCATCTATTCATTCACATTTATCTGATTCGCATCACATATCATCACATCTATTTACCTTTCATTCGCATCACATATCATCACATCTATTTACCTTTCATTCTCATCACTTCTATTCTCATCACATCCATCCATCCATTTTTTCCCATCTATCTGATTCGCATTACATCTCATCACATCTATTCACCTCACATTCTCGTCACTCCTATTCTCATCGCATCCATCCATCCATTCATTCCCATCTATCTGATTCGCATCACATATCATCACATCTATTTACCTCTCATTCTCATCACATCCATCCATCCATTCATTCCCATCTATCTGATTCGCATCCCATCTCATCACATCTATTTACCTCTCATTCTCATCACTTCTATTCTCATCACATCCATCCATTCATTCATTCCCATCTATCTGATTTTTTGCATCCCATCTCATCACATCTATTTACCTCTCATTCTCATCACTTCTATTCTCATCACATCCATCCTCTATTCATTCTCATCTATCTGATTCACATCCCATCTCATCACATCTATTTACCTCTCATTCTCATCACTTCTATTCTCATCACATCTATTCTCATCACATCCATCCTCTATTCATTCTCATCTATCTGATTCTTATCACATCTTATCACATCTATTTATAGAATGTAAGAGAATTCTTATTTTTGATATAAAGATTCTTTACGCATCTATTTATGCATAAGAACAACTTCAGTGGGAAATAACACTTTTATAAAAATCCGTTTATGCATCTATTTATGCATAAATTCAATTTTAAGAAGAATAACACTTTCGAAATAAAAATAAATCTTTTATGCATCTTTCTATGCATAAAATCAAAATTGATGAGAATAACTCTTTTGAAATAAAAATAAATTTCTTTATGCATCTTTCTATGCATAAAATCAAAATTGATGAGAATAACTCTTTTGAAATAAAAATAAATTTCTTTATGCATCTTTCTATGCATAAAATCAAAATTTGATGAAAGTAACGCTTTTATAAAAAAATTCTTTTATGCATCTATTTATGCATAAACTCAATTTTAATATAAGTAACACTTTTATAATAAAAAAAATTCTTTTATGCATCTATTTAGGCATAAAAATCAATTTTGATGAAAGTAACACTTTTATAATCAAAATATTCCCAATATGCTTCTTTCTATGCATAGAAATTAATTCTAATGAAAATAACACTTTTATTATAAAAATATTTCTAATCTGCATTTTTCTATGCATAGAATAAAAATAACACTTTTAGAATACACAAGCGGTGGTGGTGGGGACTACTCTTTTTGAATAATAAAAGATAAAACTTATTTCACAAAATTTAAGAAAATTTTGCCATAACCTTCTTTGTATGGCTGACCATTTTTCAATTATTTTCATTCTCAAGTTACTTAGAAATTATCCCAAATGGTTTAAAGCATTCTAAACTAATCAAGTTCCTCTTTTTAAAGAGAAACAATATGAAAAGTTTAATTCTAACAATTTGATTACACATCTAGGATAAAGAAAGGCTAAATTCAAGAATGAAGAGAGGGGGAAAGCATTTCCAACAAGGCATAGCATCATTTTTCATTTTAAAGAAAATAAAAATTAGAAAACCATTAAATGGAATAAAGAAAAAGTAGGATTTCTAGCTTACATGAATTTTTGTGAGCTTTCCTTTGGCTTGATGGTTTGAGGGATCTAGTATTGTTTGCAACAAGAGTGGCCACCAATTCTTTTGAAGAGAAAATGGTCAAAAACTAATGAATTATCAATAAATTCACTGTTTTTGGCTCTGGGGAGGAGTAGAGTAACAGTGCATAAAACACTATTAACCATTTGCAAAGGGGGAGGCTTCATCTATAGGAAAAAGTGAGCCTCTAACCAAGCAAACTGACTCTAGAATTTTCCAAATCAGTTTGGTCAATTTTTGACCATTTTTAGGTCAATTTAGCTTACTTTTTGGATCTAGTTGAAGCAGGAGATGAAAATATCTCATTATTTGTGAGTTTAAAACTCAACCACATATGTCAAATAGGCGCCTCCTTCATGAGGAGAATTCCCCACAGTGAGGTGTCAAAAATGCATCATTTCTTCTAAATATCTCTTCTTTTCTAACTAATGACCTTGTCCTTAGTCAAGTCCTTAGTCAACTCTTCATCTTATGTGAGTATTTACTCATTTTTGGGAGGATTTCCTTTTATTCATCAATTTATCTCCTCCCTACATTTGGATTAATCTAATTGGTCCATAGGAACCTTAATTCAAAAATTTCAAAAAATCTGGACCCTTAGGCTAAGGTCCTTTTTACCTGATTTCAATTTATTCCAATTGCACATTGGAAATTTCTTTTTGAATATCTGTTTCAGGGGAAACCATTTTAGACACTAGGAGGATTTTTATATCCAAAAATATCTCAATTTTGAATTACCTCCCTCTAGACATTTTCTCTCTCTAGGCCAAAATAGGATAAAATAGGATCTTTCTTTTATTTCAGAGAGGGGAATAATTATAAGATCAAAAGGGGAGGTTTTTACACCTCAAAAGCCGGAGGGAGGAATCTTACATCCTACCCCACTTAAAAAAAGTATCCTCATCTCGCAAAATTAGAGGAGAACTCTTTTCCTTAAGATCCAACTGATTATGGGGTTCCTTATAGTCTGGTGAACCCAACAGAATCCTGGGATAAAGATCCCTTATATAAAACTCATCATCATATAATAATTCACTCAGATCGTATCATTCAAATCCTTATCACAATAATGGTCCATTAGACCGAATTTTCTATCTGAACAGTCCTTCATGGAAATTTTTAATTTTACAGATTTTTAATTTGACATCCCTTAACTTGATTCACTGGGTCAAGTGTTAACAGCAGCAATGTGCAACAAGCACAATCCACTAATCTCATAGTGATTTGGTGAAGTCATTAACGTCATTCCAGCTACTACGAATATCATCACAGGGACTCGTCCCATTCATCCTCATTGTGGTTTTGCTTAGTTTATTACATTTCAACCAAAATTCAAGAATCTTCATTTTTCAATCAGAATCCAAATCAACTCATCAGTTTTCAACCAAAATTTAAAATCATATCAACCACATTCGAATTCATCATCTGGATAGTATTAATGCTTATAATTTCAAGTCTTAGATTTACTCGTATATACTGCCAGTAAAGAGTCGCAGTTATACCCTCAGTATATACAGGTAGTCACGGTCCTTAGAACTATAAGAAGGTAAATACCATCATGTCTAGGCCTCAAGTAAGTCAGGGATTCCATACAATTGCGGTACTTCCATCTGAAGACCCAATTACCAATTTACGAATTTCAGTTTGAATATCAATTTGTATGAATTTTTTCACACAATTACAACCTTTTATTGCTTCTTCATAAATTTTTGACATTTTTGGCTTCTCGGTTGATCCTAATTTGCCAATTCGCTCTCATACCAGCAGCAGCTGAGATGTCCCTATCCGCACCGCGCAACAAATTCAGGGGTTCTAGCAGCGGAAGTAGCACTTCTTGCACGGGGCAGGGTCTCACACTCGGGGCCTCGCCCACGGATATCCGGACAAGAGACTAATCCATCGGTTCTTCCAAAGCCGATCCTGGAAAAACTTCCCTTACCCGGAAAGCATGGGCGATTCCTCCAGGATAACGTTTCTCTAACGTAGTCAAAAGCCTTAACTAACTGAACTGATCAGACTCGTAAATCCCAAGTCAGATCACAATCAATCCACATTATCCATACATCCATTCACATCAATCCACATTATCCACTCATCCATCCACATCAATCCACACGTCAATCCACATTACCCACACATCAATCCACATTACCCACACATCAATCCACATCAATCCACATTATCCACTCATCCATCCACATCAATCCACATTACCCACACATCAATCCACATTCATTTCATAAGTATTCCCATTCTCATCTAATCACATCTTTTTCTAACTCATCACTTATTTCCTCATTTATCCTCATCAGATCACATCTACTTGCATCTACCCATACATCTCATCACTTCACATACATTAACATCTATCCAGTTTACATCGCATCTTATCACATCCATTTCACATCACATCTCATTCATTCACATCCCAATTCACATGCTAACACATTCATTCACATCCCTTATTGTTCATTCACATCCTGATTCACATGTTATCATATCCTGATTCACATGTTATCACATTTATTCACGTCCCTTATCGTTCATTCACATCCCGATTCACATGTTATCACATCCTGATTCACATGTTATCACATTTATTCACGTCCCTTATCGTTCATTCACATCCCAATTCACATGTTATCACATTTATTCACAACCTATATCATTCATTTACATCCTGATTCACATGTTATCACATTTATTCACAACCTATATCATTCATTTACATCCTGATTCACATGTTATCACATTTATTCACAACCTATATCATTCATTTACATCCTGATTCACATGTTACATTCATTCACGTCCCTTATCGTTCATTCACATCCCGATTCACATGTTATCACATTCATTCACATCCTATATCATTCATTTACATCCCGATTCACATGTTATTACATTCATTCACATCCTATATCATTCATTTACATCTTGATTCAAATGACATCACATCTCATCTATTCATTCACATTTATCTGATTCCCATCACATATCATCACATCTATTTACCTTTCATTCTCATCACTTCTATTCTCATCACATCCATCTATCCATTCTTTCCCATCTATCTGATTCGCATTACATCTCATCACATCTATTCACCTCACATTCTCGTCACTCCTATTCTCATCGCATCCATCCATCCATTCATTCCCATCTATCTGATTCGCATCACATATCATCACATCTATTTACCTCTCATTCTCATCACATCCATCCATCCATTCATTCCCATCTATCTGATTCGCATCACATATCATCACATCTATTTACCTCTCATTCTCATCACTTCTATTTTCATCACATCCATCCATTCATCCATTCATCACATCCATCCATCCATTCATTCCCATCTATCTGATTCGCATCCCATCTCATCACATCTATTTACCTCTCTCATTCTCATCACTTCTATTCTCATCACATCCATCCATCCATCCATTCCCATCTATCTGATTTTTTGCATCCCATCTCAGCACATCTATTTACCTCTCATTCTCATCACTTCTATTCTCATCACATCCATCCTCTATTCATTCTCATCTCTCTGATTCACATCCCATCTCATCACATCTATTTACCTCTCATTCTCATCACTTCTATTCTCATCACATCCATCCTCTATTCATTCTCATCTATCTGATTCATATCACATCTTATCACATCTATTTATAGAATGTAAGAAAATTCTTATTTTTGATATAAAGATTCTTTACGCATCTATTTATGCATAAGAACAACTTAAGTGGGAAATAACACTTTTATAAAAATCCGTTTATGCATCTATTTATGCATAAATTCAATTTTAAGGAGAATAACACTTTTGAAATAAAAATAAATCTTTTATGCATCTTTCTATGCATAAAATCAAAATTGATACGAATAACTCTTTTAAAATAAAAATAAATTTCTTTATGCATCTTTCTATATGCATAAAATCAAAATTGATGAGAGTAACTCTTTTGAAATAAAAAAATATTTCTTTATGCATCTTTCTATGCATAAAATCAAAATTTGATGAAAGTAACGCTTTTATAAAAAAATTTCTTTTATGCATAAATTCAAATTCAATGAAAGTAGCACTTTTATAATAAAAAAATTCTTTTATGCATCTATTTTTGCATAAGAATCAATTTTGATGAAAGTAACACTTTTATAATCAAAATATTCCCAATATGCATCTTTCTATGCATAGAAATTAATTCTAATGAAAATAACACTTTTATTATAAAAATATTTCTAATATGCATTTTTCTATGCATAGAATAAAAATAACACTTTTAGAATACACAAGCGGTGGGGATTACTCTTTTTGAATAATAAATGATAAAACTTTTGAATAATAAAAGATAAAACTTATTTCACAAAATTTAAGAAAATTTTGCCATAACCTCCTTTGTATGGCTGATCGTTTTTCAATTATTTTCATTCTCAAGTTACTTAGAAATTATCCCAAATGGTTTAAAGCATTCTAAACTAATCAAGTTTCACTTTTTAAAGAGAAACAATATAAAAAGTTTAATTCTAACAATTTAATTACACATCTAGGATAAAGAAAGGCTGAATTCAAGAATGAAGAGAGGGGAGAGCCTTTCCAACAAGGCATAGCATCATTTTTTATTTTACAGAAAACAAAAATTAGAAAACTATTAAATGGAATAAAGAAAAAGTAGGATTTCTAGCTTACATGATTTTTTGTGAGCTTTCCTTTGGCTTGATGGTTTGAGAGATCTACTCTTGTTTGCAACAAGAGTGGCCACCAATTCTTTTAAAGAGGAAATGGTCAAAAACTAATGAATTATCAATAAATTCACTATTTTTGGCTCTGGGGAGGAGTAAAGTAACAGTGCATAAAACACTATTAACCATTTACAAATGGGGAGGCTTCATTTATAGGAAAAAGTGAGCCTCTAACCTGTTGCCATATATATATATAGGCAGTGATGTGTGTGAACACACTTAGGATTACCGGGGTACTTTTTCCCTCTTTAGGAGGTTTTTTCCCTCGGCTTGTATATACGCCCATCACTCTAGGGCTAACTTATCTTTTGCACATTGACACAATCTAATACATTGTGTGTTGTGTGCATTCTTGCTTCTTCTTCTCCAAGCTTTGTGTGCTTTCCTGCAACCCTAATTCCAACAATTGGTATGAGAGCAGGCATCGGCTCCCAGGGCTACGCCGCCAGCACCCTCCGACTCACGTTCTCCGATTGAGGTGAGCTTTCACGAGCACTTCCAGGTCCCTATACTCTACAAATTAGCCCGTAGGGCTGCGCGTTCTCAGAAATCGTATCTGAGGTCGTTTCGGGCTCCATTTTTGCATTTCAAGTTCTGCACAGGTGTTTTCGTCATTTTCTGCAGAAATTTCGACAGTGCAGTTTTCTGCAAAACAGGCATACGTACTCTATTGTGGACCGTGCTACATAGCACGAGTTGTTTTCTGTTCAGTGTTTGCTTCATTACAGGTAGCTTTTGCATCAGTTTCAGTCAGTGGCCATGGCTGATAACAGCAATGATGTATTTCGCATGTTATCTACTGATGACAAATTGGATGGAGACAGCAACTACCCACTTTGGGCATACATGATGCAGCATGTTTTGGTTGCAAAAGGAGTGTGGAACATTGTGCAGGGTATGGATGTACGTCCAGGTTCTGTGGATGTAGGATCTGTTGAGGATGTTGCAGGTTCTAGCAGCTCTACTGTTGCTGCTGTTTTACCCACTGCTGAACAAGCTCGTTGGGATGGTAAAGATGCGCAGGCTCATGCCTTGATTGCACTTTCTGTCAAACGTAACATCACCCCACATATTCGTTCAGCTAAAACAGCAAAACAGGCTTGGGATATTCTAGCTGGTTTGTATGTAGGTCGTAACGAGGCAAAAATCGCTTACCTGCGTAAAGAGCTAGAATTGAAGATTATGCAAGAAGATGATGACATGAATGTTTTTCTTGCTGAGATTAAAGATCTCAAAGAACAGTTGATTTCTGCAGGTGAGATTATTCCTGATCATTCTCTTGTGCAGACTGTTCTTGATGCTTTACCTGAGACATATCAGACTTTTGCTTCCACGTGGAGACTTCTTAATGAGGACAGACTTGATGCTGTCAAGTATGATACTTTAGTCAACAAGCTCTTGCAAGAAGCGCAGTCCAGGCAAAACAGGGCCAGGCAGCGTGCAATTGATCAAGCATTTATTGCTACCCAGCAGCAGAGAAGAAGTAGTAAGGCAGCCCCTTCCACTGTTTCTTCTCCTATTAGTAGGTCTGCAACTTCTTCTCCTTCCACAGGTAGCAACAATAAGTCTGAGAAGGCTCTTGATAAAGGCAAGAAAAAGACCAAGTGCAACTATTGTAAGGCAAATGATCATGTCATTAAGAATTGCCCTAAGCTAAAGGCTAAAGAGGCAAAGAAGAAAGAGTCAAATGCAGCCACAATAGCGGATGCTTCTACAAATGCAGATTCTGCAAATGTTGTGCAAGATACAGAATGGACGTTTAGCGTGTATTGCCAGTATGATCCATCTGTACATGATGCATGTTTGGCAGTTTCTGTTGACTCTAATGTATGGTATTTTGACAGTGGTGCTACAAAGCACATTACCTCGCATTGTGATATATTCACTTGTCTTGAGGCTGTCTCTAATGGGAATACTGTCACATGTGCCAATAATGCTTCTTACCCAGTGAAGGGCGTTGGTAAAATTATGCTTACTGCTGCAAATGGCAGCGCTTTCACACTTTCAGATGCTTTGTATGTGCCAGGGATAAAGAAGAATCTATTGTCTGTCTCTGCGCTTGCTAGACTTGGATTTGTAGTCAAATTTGTGGATGACAGATGTACTGTTCATGATTTGACTTCTGGTGATACGATTATTGCATCTGGCACCTTGTTTCGTGGGCTGTATAGGCTCAATTCTTATGACAAGTGTGTGGAAGATTCAGCAAATGCAGTTTCTGATGAAAAGGCAGTTTCAGATGCAAAACTATGGCATGCTCGTTTTGGTCATCTGAACTTTGCTAGTTTGCTGCGTTTGCAGAAATTTGATATGGTTGCTTCATTGCCCCCTCTTGAGGCACCATTGAAACATGTTTGTGAAGGCTGTATTTTGGGCAAAATGCAGTGTTTTGCGTTTCCACTCGCAAATTGCAACTTGTACATAGTGATGTATGTGGGCCTATGCAAACTCCGTCATTTGGTAAACACTTGTACTTCGTGACTTTCATTAATGATTACTCGAGGCATGCATGGGTATATCCACTGAAGGCAAAGTCCGAAGTGTTTTTGTGCTTCAAACAGTTTTTTCTTATGGTTGAAAATGTATCCAATTATACTGTGGGCACCCTCCGTTCTGATCGAGGGGGGGAGTACTTGTCTAAAGAGTTTGATGCATTTCTGGCTAGTCGTGGGATAAAACACCAATGTACAGTGCCGTATACCCCTCAGTAAAATGGTGTTGCTGAGAGAAAAAATAGGTCACTTATGGAGATGGCACGATGTATGGTCAAGAGCCAAGCTTTGCCACATGCGTTTTGGCTTGAGGCTGTCATGTGTGTTGCATATGTACTCAACAGGTGTCCCACTAAGGCCTTGCAGTCTATTACTCCATACGAAGCTTCGCATGGCAGGAAGCCTTCTATTGGTCACTTACGTGTCTTTGGTTGCTTGGCCTATGCTTTAGTGCCTGTGCAACAACGTAGAAAATTGGATGATAAGGCTGTCAAATGCATTTTTGTTGGTTACACTGCTGAGAGCAAGGGTTACAGATTGTATCATCCGCAGTCAAAGCATATCTTGATTAGTCGAGATGTTTTTGTGGAAGATGCTGTGCAGCCCTTGTTATCATGTACCAAAGAGACAGGTGTGAGCTCACGGGATGTATTTGATACATTGTTGCCTCTGTTTATAGGTGGGAATTCAAATGTAAGTCCTAATGAGGCAAATATTCAGCCTATGCAGATTTCAAACGACATCATAGATCAGCCTATTTCTGACGCAGATTTATAGGATGTAATTTCTGAGGATAGGGTTGAAAATGAGCAGGCTAGAGGTATGCCTAAATGGCTTGTGCAAACCTTGCGTGATAGTAAAATTGATGCACCTATATCTAGTCGTACTCGTTCAGGTTTTCAGCATGCCTCTTATGCATCAGATTGTTATGCTTTGGCTGTGTCTAGTATGTGTGAAGAGGAAAAACCTCTTTCATTTGATGAGGCACAAAAATCAAAAAATTGGTTGGCTGCAATGCAAAGTGAATATGATGCTATAATGAAGAATGGTACATGGTCTTTGTGTGATTTGCCTATTGGTAAAAAGGCCATTGGATGTAAGTGGGTTTTTAAGTTGAAACAAAAGCCAGATGGCAGTGTTGATCGCTATAAGGCTAGACTTGTTGCAAAGGGTTATGCTCAAGAAAAGGGCATTGATTTTGATGAGACCTTTGCTCCCACTTGTCGTATGACTACTATTCGTAGCATTTGTGCATTGGCAGCTCATAATGGTTGGAATGTACATTAGCTGGACATAAAGACTGCGTTCTTGAATGGAGATTTGCATGAGGAGGTGTATGTATCGCAGCCTCGTGGTTTTGTTCAAAGAGGGCAGGAAAACAAAGTGTGCAGGTTGAAAAAGGCTTTAGATGGTTTAAAGCAAGCTCCACGAGCTTGGTATGAAAAGATACATGCATATTTGACTGCACATGGATTTCAGAATAGTCCAACAGAAAGCACTTTGTATGTTAAACGTGTGGGCTGATTTGAATGCCTCTTTTGAGATGTCAGATTTGGGGCATTTGCATCATTATTTGGGGATACAATTTAAGCAGTGTGATGGAGGTATTGCTTTGTGTCAGACAAAGTATATTGAGACATTGTTGCGGAGATTTGGCCTTGAAGACTGCAAGCCTATTGCTACTCCAATGGAGACAGGTTTGAAGTTGAGTCTTCATGATGCTGGAGATCACTTTGATGTCACACTCTATCAGACAGCTGTTGGTTGCCTCATTTATGTATGCATTACGAGGCCGGACATTCAGTTTGTAGTCTCACAGGTGAGCAAGTTTATGCATAGCCCAGGGTCTCATCATTGGAAGGCAGTTAAATGCATCTTTCGCTACTTGAGTGGCACCATACAACTTGGGTTGTTTTATCCCAAGGGGGGATCGTTGCCGCCAGATTTACATGCTTTTTCGGACTCAGATTGGGCTGGTTGCTATGACACAAGAGTGTCCACAAGTGGTTTTTGTTTCATGCTCGGTAGCTCATGCATATCTTGGTTGAGCAAGAAGCAACCTACTGTGGCCACTTCTAGTTGTGAAGCTGAGTACAGGGCAGCTTTCACAGCTACGGTTGAGTGTGTGTGGCTCAGACGGCTTATGGCTGACTTGGGTGTTGGACAGGAATCTGCCACCTCTATCTTCACTGACAGCCAAAGTGCATTGGCAGTTGCGAGAAACCCAGATTTTCATGCTCACACAAAGCACATTGAGGTGCATTATCACTATGTCAGGGAGTGACTCTCAGCAGGAGAGATCAGCTTGGCCTATGTGCCAACACAGGACAACCTCGCCGATCTTTTCACAAAGGCGCTTCCTCGTGAGAAGTTTGAAGCTTTCCGCAAAGCTTTGGGCTTGCTTCCCTTTGTGGACTGATCTACTTCGGGCATGGCACTCCCCTATACATGAGTGCCAGCTCTTGTTCACACCATCACTCCCAGGGGGGATTTGTTGCCATATATATATATAGGCAGTGATGTGTGTGAACACACTTAGGACTGCCGGGGCACTTTTTCCCTCTTTAGGAGGTTTTTATCGTTGTCGCCAGATTTACATGCTTTTTCGGACTCAAATTGGGCTAGTTGCTATGACACAAGAGTGTCCACAAGTGGTTTTTGTTTCATGCTCGGTAGCTCATGCATATCTTGGTTGAGCAAGAAGCAACCTACTGTGGCCACTTCTAGTTGTGAAGCTGAGTACAGGGCAGCTTTCACAGCTACAGTTGAGTGTGTGTGGCTCAGATGGCTTATGGCTGACTTGGGTGTTGGACAGGAGTCTGCCACCTCTATCTTCACTGATAGCCAGAGTGCATTGGTAGTTGCGAGAAACCCAGTTTTTCATGCTCGCACAAAGCACATTGAGGTGCATTATCACTATGTCAGGGAGAGACTCTCAGCAGAAGAGATCAGCTTGGCCTATGTGCCAACACAGGACAACCTCGCCGATCTTTTCACAAAGGCGCTTCCTCGTGAGAAGTTCGAAGCTTTCCGCAAAGCTTTGGGCTTGCTCCCCTTTGTGGACTGATCTACTTCGGGCATGGCACTCCCCTATACATGAGTGCCAGCTCTCGTTCACACCATCACTCCCAGGGGGGATTTGTTGCCATATATATATAGGCAGTGATGTGTGTGAACACACTTAGGACTGCCGGAGCACTTTTTCCCTCTTTAGGAGGTTTTTTCCCCCGGCTTGTATATATGCCCATCACTCTAGGGCTAACTTATCTTTTGTATATTGACACAATCTAATACATTGTGTGTTGTGTGCATTCTTGCTTCTTCTTCTCCAAGCTTTGTGTGCTTTCATGTAACCCTAATTCCAACATAACCAAGCAAACTGACTCTAGAATTTTCTAGATCAGTTTGGTCAATTTTTGACCATTTTTAGGTCAATTTAGCTTACTTTTTGGATCTAGTTGATGTTGGATAAATGTAATCCCAACTCCTTAGTCCAATTTAATGTGTGGTGGTTAGGCTAGTGGTTAGTGGTTGGTGTAAAGCCTACAAATGGTTGGTGCATATGGTTCATGCAACTCATGCAACTAAAAATAGGGTAGAGGAGTCTCTAAATAAGGTACAAGTCGTGATAAAGTGATTATGTAAGTTTGGTTCATGCCTAATCATAATTAGTGTCTTTTTGTGTTAATCTCAATACAATTTTCTGCATATACCAGTTTTTTGTCTCTCATGTTCATGATGTTTTGTACAAGCTTTGATCCACCTTGAGTATGTTTTGATCAATCTTCATAGTTGAATTATCATATCCAACATTTGGTATCAGAGCATGACCCAATTAGGTTTAGTTTATTAGCAAAACCCTAATCTATCTCTTAATCACCATAGCTTGTTTTTTTTTTGTTTGAACCACATACTGTAGATTGCTTCCATGCTTGCATCTGCTGAGGAGATGATACTCCAATATTTTGATATAGGCCTCTTGCTTTGCTCCCATGCATGTCCTAAAACGGAGATCATAGGCCAATTTGATCGCTGCTTCACAAATTCATCATCGCCATCAAAACAGGCCGTTTTTTGCTAATCGGGTCCATTCGGCGCCGTCTCTACGAATTCGTCTAATTCCTCTTAGGTGCTTCAAGTTTATCATGTGAGGATTTAGCATACCAAATCTTGAAGTAATTGGTCCACAGAAACTGCTGTACGAATCGTTTTTCCAGTCGCCTATTTTCTGCTTCTCTTGCTTCCACAACATGATGCTTATTATTTTGATCTATATTGATGATATTATTATTATTTGGACTTAAATCATCTATATGAGCAAGTTATCAACATTAAGCATCATATTGCATCATCATGAGCTCCAAATTTCCCGACAAATTCAACGGAACTGGGTTTCATACCTGGCAAATCAAGGTGAAGGGCTACCTCATGAAGAAAAATCTGTGGAGTACGGTCAAGCCACTTCCTGAAGATGAAGCAGGTATTTCTGCTGCAGTTACAAGAGCTACAACGGCTACACTTCAAGTAAAAGATGAGCAAGCACTTGGTATTATCATTACTGCTTTAGAAGATGATTTTATTCATTATATTGATAATGTTGAGTGAGCTATGGAAGCTTGGGAATTATTAGAGCGCACTTTTGGTGCAAAGGCAAAGCATTCCATGATCAGTTTGAAGATGCAACTCGTTGATCTAACCATGGAGAGTAATGAAAATTTAACAGCTGTGATTAACAGGTTGAAGAGCTTAATGACACAATTGGTTTATGTTAAGTCTCTTGTTCCTGAAGAGGATGCTATTGCTATCTTGCTTAAAAGCTTACCTTCAAGCTTTAGGCAAATTGTGACGAAACTTAAAGAGAAGGAGCCAGTCCCTTCCTTGGAAAGTATCATAAATTCTTTGCAGGAAGAAGACAAGAAGATTACAAAGGATGTGATAGATCCTTATTCACATGCATATACTACTACTTCGACATCGGCAAAGAAGAAGTGTACTATTTGTGGTCATACAAATCATCTTACTAAGGATTGTTTCTCCAAACATCCTTGTGAGTATTGTGGAAAGACGAATCATCCATCCGCAAAGTGCTACAAAAAAGATCAAAAGCTAGCAAAGGCACATGTGGTTGAAGAAGTCAACCAACAGGAAGAAACAAATCTTTGTTCTAGACTTAGTATAAAAGATGTAGATGATGAGTATGCTTTTTAAATTATGTCATATATGTGGTTGAGTCAAGACTTATGTTGTTCCAACTTGACGAGTTGTAGAGGAGAGTATACCACCCTATGTTGTTGTTAAGGGGGAACTCTTACTCATTGTGTCAAGGAGGTATGTTAGACTTGTTCATGTTCTTGTAAGAAGTGTCTTAAGGGGGGATTGTTGGATAAATGTAATCCCAACTCCTTAGTCCAATTTAATGTGTAGTGGTTAGGTGAGTGGTCAGTGGTTGGTGTAAAGCCTACAAATGGTTGGTGCATATGGTTCATGCAACTCATGCAACTAAAAATAGGGTAGAGGAGTCTCTAAATAAGGTACAAGTCGTGATCAAGTGATTATGTAAGTTTGGTTCATGCCTAATCATTAGTGTCTTTTTGTGTTAATCTCAATACAATTTCTTGCATATACCAATTTTTTGTCTCTCATGTTCATGATGTTTTGTATAAGCTTTGATCCACCTTGAGTATGTTTTGATCAATCTTCATAGTTGAATTATCATATCCAACAGTTGAAGCAGGAGAGAGGAGAGATGAAAATATCTCATTATTTGTGAGTTTAAAACTCAACCACACATGTGAAATAGGCGCCTCCTTCTTCATGAGGGGAATTCCCCCACAGTAATGTGTCAAAAATGCATCATTTCTTCTAAATATCTCTTCTTTTTTAACTAATGACCTTGTCCTTAGTCAACTCTTCATGTTATGTGAGTATTTACTCATTTTTGGGGGGATTTCCTTTTATTCTTCAATTTATCTCCTCCCTACATTTGGATTAATCTAATTGGTCCATAGGAACCTTAATTCAAAAATTTCAAAAAATATGGACCCTTAGGCTAAGGTCCTTTTTACCTGATTTCAATTTATTCCAATTGCACATTGGAAATTTCTTTTTGAATATCTATTTCAGGGGAAACCATTTTGGACACTAGGAGGATTTCTATATCCAAAAATATCTCAATTTTGAATTACCTCCCTCTAGACATTTTCTCTCTAGGCCAAAACAGAGTAAAACAGGATCTTTCTTTTATTTCAGAGAGGGGAATAATTATAAGATCAGAAGGGGAGGTTTTTACACCTGCACATCTCAAAAGCCAAAGGGAGGAATCTTACATCCTACCCCACTTAAAAAAAACACGAGATGTCCTCATCTCGCAAAATTAGAGGAGAACTCTTTTCCTTAAGATCCAACTGATTTTGGGGTTCCTTATAGTCTGGTGAACCCAATAGAATCCTGGGATAAAGATCCCTTATATAAAACTCATCATCAGATAATAATTCACTCAGATCGTATCATATAAATCCTTATCACAATAATGGTCCATTAGACCGAATTTTCTATCTGAACAGTCCTTCATAGAAATTTTAAATTTTACAGATTTTTAATTTGACATCCCTTAACTTGATCCACTGGGTCAAGTGTTAACAGCAGCAATCTACCAGCACAATCCACTAATCTCATAGTGATTTACTAAAGTCAGTAACTTTATTCCAGCTACGAACATCATCACAGGGACTCGTCCCCCATTCATCCTCATTGTGGTTTTGCTTAGATTATTACATTTCAAACAAAATTCAGGAATCTTCATTTTTCAATCAGAATCCAAATCAACTCATCAGTTCTTAACCAGAATTTAAAATCATATCAACCACATTTGAATTCATCATTTGGATAGTATTAATGCTTATAATTTCAAGTCTTAGATTTACTCGTATATACTGCCAGTAAAGAGTTGCAGTTATACCCTCGGTATAGGTCCTTGGAACTACAAGGTAAATACCATCATGTCTAGGCCTCAAGCAAGTCACGGATTCCATACAATTGCGGTACTTTCATCTGAAGACCCAATTACCAATTTACGAATTTCAGTTTGAATATCAATTCGTATGAATTTTTTCACACAATTACAACCTTTTACTGCTTCTTCATAAATTTTTGACATTTTTGGCTTCTCGGTTGATCCTCACAATTCGCTCTGATACCAGTTGCCAGATGTCCCTATCCCCATCGTACAATGAATTCAGGGGTTCTAGCAGTGGAAGTAGCACTTCTTGCGCGGGGCAGGGTCTCACACCGGGGCCTCGCCCACCACGGATATCCGGACAAGTGACTAATCCATCGGTTCTTCCAAACCGATCCCGAAAAAACTTCCCTTACTCGAAAAGCACGGGCGATTCCTCCAGGATAACTTTTCTCTAACGTAGTCAAAAGCCTTATCTAACTGAACTGATCTGACTAAACCCGTAAGTCCCAAGTCAGATTAGGGAGAAAAGATTGCACTTGGATCATAGAGACCAACGCTCTTTTTCTCATTGAGAGGCACAGCCATTGATTCTTTTCCATAGAACAATTTTTGTCCGAGATTTACATCATCTATCGTACCATAACAGCATTGAGTCTCAATTTAAGGATCCATCAGTCCAGCCTAACCCCATCCAGTCCCGTGGGTTAGCCAATTGCCCAACCACTATAGTGATGGGATCCAATTAAGAATTTGGTTAGGTTTTGTCCCGGGTACCAGGGAAAAGAGTTCCCAGGCCCCCTAGCCGGATATTCATGCAAACTTAAAACTAGTCACACCACTTACACACCCAATATGAAATTGCCTTTTTCTCAGCATCGGCTATCTTTAAAACAAACATTTAATGAAACCATTGTGTCACTGATCACAATCCTCAAAATCTTCAGTTGAATCCTTATTTCCAATCATTCCTTCATCGATGTACCTATGGCATCATTGGCAACCAGAACGCTCACCACCTATTCACTCAGGGGCCTTTTTGATAGTTCCTAGCTCATAGTAACCGGCAATATATTCACATATCAAAATGGAATCTCTGTTGAAGATCAGCAGCAAGATCAACCAACGGATCCATATAAAAGAGCCATGGACTCATCCGTTGAGGACCAGCAAGATCAACCAACCAGATCCATGCCCGAATTTAGAAAAAACAACTCTTACTCCTTGTTCCAATATCTTCCCCGATGTACGTGTGGGTATCTTCGGCGACCCAGAGCCTGAGCACCGTATGGTCAAAACCCTCTAGGATCCTTCACAGGTCACCTAGCGCTTCACTCATAGGCCGCTTCCTTGGTCCCTCATCCACTGTACCGGAAGCTCACCATTTAAATCAAACCAAGGCTGGTCAAGACCTCGGCCGACCTTGCTACACGAGACGTCCTCCGTCACACAGCAGTTGCAACTTTAATAGATAGGTCTCCACAACCTCATTCACAAGACGGTCAAAATGCTTCCCCAGCATTCTTGACATAAATTTAAAAACAGATTTCACATACAAATACAGTTCCAACAATATTTCCATTTTTTCTCATCACTTCACATCCTTTCACATTAGTCCCCATCTTTTCTCATCTTCCCACAAATTTTTTTTTCATCGATCCCTATCACATCATATCATTACCACATCAAATCACATCCAATCGCATCATCCACACATCAATCCACATCATCCATACATCCATCCACATCATCCACACCAATCCACATCATCTATACATCCATCCACATCAATCCACATTATTCACACATCCATCCACATCTTCCATACATCCATCCACATCAATCCACATTATCCACACATCAATCCACATCATCCATACATTCATCCACATCAATCCACATTATCCACTCATACATCCACATCAATCCACACGTCTATCCACATTACCCACACATCAATCCACATCATCCATACATCCATCCACATCATCCACATCAATCCACATTATGCACTCATCCATCCACATCAATCCACATTACCCACACATCAATCCACATTCATTTCCCATTCTCATCTAATCACATCTTTTTCTAACTCATCACTTATTTTCTTATTTATCCGCATCAGATCACATCTACTTGCATCTACCCATACATCTCATCACTTCACATACATAACATCTATCCAGTTTACATCGCATCTTATCACATCCATTTCACATCACATCTCATTCATTCACATCCTGATTCACATGCTAACACATTCATTCGCGTCCCTTATTGTTCATTCACATCCTGATTCACATGTTATCACATTTATTCACGTCCCTTATCGTTCATTCACATCCCGATTCACATGTTATCACATTCATTCACATCCTATATCATTCATTTACATCCTGATTCACATGTTATCACATTCATTCACGTCCCTTATCGTTCATTCACATCGCAATTCACATGTTATCACATTCATTCACGTCCCTTATCGTTCATTTACATCCTGATTCACATGTTATCACATTCACTCACGTCCCTTATCATTCATTCACATCCCGATTCACATGTTATCACATTCATTCACGTCCCTTATCGTTCATTTACATCCTTCAAATGACATCACATCTCATCTATTCATTCACATTTATTTGATTCGCATCACATATCATCACATCTATTTACCTTTCATTCTCATCACATCCATCCATCCATTCTTTCCCATCTATCTGATTCGCATTACATCTCATCACATCTATTCACCTCACATTCTCGTCACTCCTATTCTCATCGCATCCATTTATCCATTCATTCCCATCTATCTGATTCGCATCACATATCATCATATCTTCTCATCACATCCATCCATTCATTCATTCACATCTATCTGATTCGCATCCCATCTCATCACATCTATTTACCTCTCATTCTCATCACTTCTATTCTCATCACATCCATCCATCCATTCATTCCCATCTATCTGATTTGCATCCCATCTCATCACATCTATTTACCTCTCATTCTCATCACTTCTATTCACATCACATCCATCCATTCATTCATTCCCATCTATCTGAATTTTCGCATCCCATCTCATCACATCTATTTACCTCTCATTCTCATCACATCCATCCTCTATTCATTCTCATCTATTTGATTCATATCACATCTTATCACATTTATTTATAGAATATAAGAGAATTCTTATTTTTGATATAAAGATTGTTTACGCATCTATTTATGCATAAGAACAACTTGAGTGGGAAATAACACTTTTATAAAAATCCGTTTATGCATCTTATGCATAAATTCAATTTTAAGGAGAATAACACTTTCGAAATAAAAATAAATCTTTCATGCATCTTTCTATATGCATAAAATCAAAATTGATAAGAATAACTCTCTTGAAATAAAAATAAATTTCTTTATGCATCTTTCTATGCATAAAATCAAAATTGATGAGAATAACTCTTTTGAAATAAAAATAAATTTCTTTATGCATCTTTCTATACATAAAATCAAAATTTGATGAAAGTAACGCTTTTATAAAAAAAATTCTTTTATGCATCTATTTATGCATAAATTCAATTTTTAATGAAAGTAACACTTTTATAATAAAAACGTTCTTTTATGCATCTATCTATGCATAAAAATCAATTTTGATGAAAGTAACACTTTTATAATCAAAATATTCCCAATATGCATCTTTCTTTGCATAGAAATTGATTCTAATGAAAATAACACTTTTATTATAAAAATATTTCTAATATGCATTTTTCTATGCATAGAATAAAAATAACACTTTTAGAATACACAAACGGTGGGGATTACTCTTTTTGAATAATAAAAGATAAAACTTATTTCACAAAATTTAAGAAAATTTTGCCATAACCTCCTTTGTATGGCTGACCATTTTTCAATTATTTTTATTCTCAAGTTACTTAGAAATTATCCCAAATGATTTAAAGCATTCTAAACTAATCAAGTTTTACTTTTTAAAGAGAAACAATATGAAAAGTTTAATTCTAACAATTTGATTACACATCTAGGATAAAGAAAGGCTGAATTCAAGAATAAAGAGAGGGGAAAAGCCTTCCAACAAGGCATAGCATCATTTTTCATTTTAAAGAAAATAAAATTTAAAAAAACCATTAAATAGAATAAAGAAAAAGTAGGATTTCTAGCTTACATGAATTTTTGTGAGCTTTCCTTTGGCTTGATGGTTTGAGGGATCTACTCTTGTTTGTAACAAGAGTGGCCACCAATTCTTTTGAAGAGGAAATGGTAAAAAACTAATGAATTATCAATAAATTCACTGATTTTGTCTCTGGGGAGGAGTAGAGTAACAGTGCGTAAAACACTATTAACCATTTACAAAGGGGTAGAGTAACAGTGCATAAAACACTATTAACCATTTACAAAGGGGGAGGCTTCATTTATAGGAAAACGTGAGCCTAACCAAGCAAACGACTCTAGAATTTTCCAGATCAGTTTGGTCATTTTTTGACCATTTTTAGGTTAGTTTAGCTTACTTTTTGGATCTAGTTGAAGTAGGGAAATTATCTCATTATTTGTGAGTTTAAAACTCAACCACACATGTGAAATAGACACCTCCTTCATGAGGGGAATTCCCCCACAGTGAGGTGTCAGAAATGCATCATTTCTTCTAAATCTCTTCTTTTTTAACTAATGACCTTGTCCTTAGTCAACTCTTCATCTTATGTGAGTATTTACTCATTTTTGGGGGTATTTCCTTTTATTCTTCAATTTATCTCCTCCCTACATTTGGATTAATCTAATTGGTCCATAGGAACCGTAATTCAAAAATTTCAGAAAATCTGGACCCTTAGGCTAGGTTCTTTTTACCTGATTTCAATTTATTGCACATTGCAAATTTCTTTTTGAATATCTGTTTCAGGGGAAACCATTTTAGACACTAGGAGGATTTTTATATCTAAAAATATCTCAATTTTGAATTACCT
This sequence comes from Cibotium barometz, assembly GCF_041138505.1. Taxonomy (NCBI): domain Eukaryota; kingdom Viridiplantae; phylum Streptophyta; class Polypodiopsida; order Cyatheales; family Cibotiaceae; genus Cibotium; species Cibotium barometz. The sequence goes on along the minus strand of NC_141091.1, from coordinate 1,857,071 downwards.
CCCTCTAGACATTTTCTCTCTCTAGTCCAAAACAGGGTAAAACAAGATCTTTCTTTTATTTCAGAGAGGGGAATAATTATAAGATCAGAAGGGGAGGTTTTTACACCTGCACATCTCAAAAGCCAAAGGGAAGAATCTTACATCCTACCCCACTTAAAAAAACGCGAGATGTCCTCATCTCGCAAAATTAGTGAACTCTTTTCCTTAAGATCCAACTGATTCTGGGGTTCCTTATAGTCTCGTAAACCCAACAAAATCTTAGGATAAAGATCCCTTATATAAAACTCATCATCAGATAATAATTCACTCAGATTATATCTTTCAAATCCTTATCACAATAATGGTCCATTAGACCGAATTTTCTATCTGAATAGTCCTTCATGGAAATTTTTAATTTTACAAATTTTTAATTTGACATCACTTAACTTGATCCACTAGGTCAAGTGTTAACAACAGCAATCTGCCAGCACAATCTACTAATCTCATAGTGATTTGCTAAAGTCATTAACGTCATTCCAGCTACTATGAACATCATCACAGGGACTTGTCCCCCATTCATCCTCATTGTGGTTTTGCTTAGTTTATTACATTTCAACAACCAAAATTCAGGAATCTTCATTTTTCAATCAGAATCCAAATCAACTCATCAGTTCTCAACCAGAATTTAAAATAATATCAACCACATTCGAATTCATCATCTCGATAATATTAATGCTTATAATTTCAAGTCTTAGATTTACTCGTATATACTGCCAGTAAAGAGTTGCAGTTATACCCTCGGTATATACGGGTGGTCACCACGGTCCTTGGAACTATAAGGTAAATACCATCATGTCTAGGCCTCAAGCAAGTCAGGGATATTATACAATTGAGGTACTTCCATCTGCAGACCCAATTACCAATTTACGAATTTTAGTTTGAATATCAATTCGTATGAATTTTTTCACACAATTATAACCTTTTACTACTTCTTCATAAATTTTTGACATTTTTGGCTTCTCGGTTGATGCTCATTAGCCAATTCGCTCTGATACCAGCTGAGATGTCCCTATCCCCACCGCGCAACAAATTCAGGGGTTCTAGCAGCAAAAGTAGCACTTCTTGCACGGGGCAGGGTCTCACACTCCTCGCCCACGGATATCCGGACAAGAGACTAATCCATCGGTTCTTCCAAAACCGATCCTGAAAAAACTTCCCTTACCCGGAAAGCACGGGCGATTCCTCTAGGATAACTTTTCTCTAACGTAGTCAAAAGCCTTAACTAACTGAACTGATCTGACCAAACCCGTAAGTCCCAAGTCAGTAGATCAGGGAAAAGATTGCACTTGGATCATAGAGACCAACGCTTTTTTCCTCATTAAGAGGCACAGCCGTTGATTCTTTTCCTTATTGAGAGGCACAGCATTTTTTTTTCCATAGAACAATTTTTGTCCGAGATTTACTTCATCTATCATACCATAACAGAATTGAGTCTCAATTTAAGGATCCATTAGTCCAGCCTAACCCCATCCAGTCCCATGGATTAGCCAACCGCCCAAGAACTGTAGTGATGGGATCCAATTAAGAATTTGGCTAGGTTTTGTCCCAGGTACCAAGGAAAAGAGTTCCCAGGCCCCCTAGCCGGATATTCATGCAAATTAAAACTAGTCACACCACTTACACACCCAATATGAAATTGCCTTTTTCTCAGCATCAGCTATCTTTAAAACAAACATTTAATGAAACCATTGTGTCACTGGAAAGCACGGGCGATTCCTCGAGGATAACTTTTCTCTAACGTAGTCAAAAGCCTTAACTAACTGAACTGATCTGACGAAACCCGTAAGTCCCAAGTCAGATCAGGGAGCAAAGATTGCACTTGGTGCTCACACATACATCTACCACGTGGCCTACATCATCGGTGGCTCAGAGGTGGTTTTACTTTATTGGGGTAGGTTACATTGGGTTGTGGGGTCTCTCTCTCTCTCTCTCTCTCTCTCTCTCTCTCTCTCTCTCTCAGAAAAGATGATCCGACTCCACTTCCTTTGGAGCCTCCATGAAGTTTGCCGATGTCGTTCCTTGTTCACTGGGTTTGCTGTAGCAGTCTCTCGCCATGTGTCCTGGCTTTCCACATTTGTGGCAAGTGAAGGTCCTCCCTCCTACTCTGCCTCTTCCTCGTCCTCGTCCTCGAGAGAATCCTCCTTGGGTGAAGAATGCTTTTTCTTCTCCTGCTGTTGAGTCGAGCCCTTTCTTCTCTTTGCCTCTGCTCTCTTGCTCTAGTAGAGCTGCTTCTATCTCGTGTATCTTCAATTCAGGTACATTCTTTAGTTGTAAGATCCCTGTTCCCACCGAGCAATGGATTCGGGGTACTGGCAGCGGAAGTAGCGCTTCTCGCGCGGGACAGGGGTCCCACACTCGGGGCCTCGCCCACGGATATCCGGATAAGAGACTAATCCGTCGGTTGTTCCAAAACCGAACCCGGAAAAACTTTCTTAACCGGAAGCACGGGCGATTCCACCAGGATAACTTTTTACTCTAACGTAGTCAAGATCATTTCTGATCGAGATGATCCAATTACATCTATAAGATACTTAGTCAGTTCAAGGAAGAAACTTGCACTTGGATCATTGGGATCAACGCTTTTTTCCCCATTTAAGAGGCACAGCCGTTGATTCCTATCCATAGAACAGTTACTGTCCGGGTTTTTTTTTTTTTTCTATCGTAAAAACAAAAGTTTGTGTCTCGATTTACGGATCCATCAGTCCAGCCTAACCCCATCCGATCCCATGGGTTAGCCAACCACCCAACCACTGTAGTGATGGGATCCAATTAAAAATTTGGTTAGGTTTTGTCCCGGGTACCAAGGAAAAGAGTTCCAAGGCCCCCTAGCCGGATGTTCATGCAAAATAAAACTAGTCACACCACTCACACACCCAATATGAAATTGCCTTTTTTCAACCAGATTCAACCAGTTTAAAACAATCCTTTAATAAAACCATAGTATCATTGATCACCATCTTCCAATTTATCCAATTGATTCTTAATTTCCCATCATTCCTTCATCAGAGTATCTATGGCATCATTGGCAACTAGAACGCTCAGGAGCCGTTTCGATAGTTCCTAGCCCATAATACTTGGCAATATAATCACTTAACAAGATGGACTCTCGTTGAAGATCAGCAAGATCAACCAACAGATCCATATAAGGAGCCATGGACTCATCCATTGAAGACCAGCAAGGTCAATCAACCAGATCCATGCTCGATTTCAGAAAACAACTCCAACTCTGTTCCAATATCTTCCTCGACGCACGCGTGGGTATCCTAGGCAACCCAGAGCCCGAGCACCGTATGGTCAGCACCCTCTAGGATCCTTCGCAGGTAACCTAGCGCTTCACGCATAGGCCGCTTCCTTGGCCCCTCATCCACCGTACCGGAAGCTCACCATTTTAATCGCACCGAGGCTGGTCAAGACCTCGGCCGACCTTGCTACGCGAGACGTCCTTCATTGACTCCCCGTCAGCAGTTGCAACTTTACCATCACGACTTTAATCACAAGACGGTCAAAATGCTCCCCCCAGCATTCTTGACATAAAACAATCATTTACAAACAGCATTTACAAACAGTTTACAATACAATTTCTATTTTAACTTTCATTTTTCCACATTATCCCTCATCAATCTACATTACTTATTCCATATTCCATTTATATGTATACTCATCCCATCACATCATTTCTATCTCGTCACTTCAGATTCCCTCACATCACATATCGCATATTCACATCCATACATCTACATCTATATGCGTACATTCACATCTACATACATACATCTACATCTCTATGCATACATCTACATCCACATTCACATTCACCTCCATACATCTACATCTATATGCATACATCTACCTCCACATTCACATCCACATCTATACATCTACATCTACATGCATACTTCCACCTCTACATCCACATCTACATCTATACACCTACATCTACATGCATACATCCACATCTCCATTCGTATCTACATCTACATCTATACATCTACATCTACATGCATCCATCCACCTTCACTTCCACATCTATATCTATACCTCTACATCTACATGTATACATCCACATCTCCATTCACATCTACATCTATACATCTACATCTACATGCATCCATCCACCTCCACATCCACATCTACATCTATACATCTACATCTACATGCATACTTCCTTATCTCCATTCCCATCTACATCTATACATCTACATCTACATGCATCCATCTACCTCCACATCCACATCTACATCTATACATCTACATCTACATGTATACATCCACCTCCACATCCACATCCGTATCTATACATCTACATCTACATGTATACATCCACATCCACATCTATACATCTACATCTACATGCATACATCCACATCTCCATTCACATCTACATCTATACATCTACATCTACATGCATCCATCCACCTCCATATCCACATCTACATCTATACATCTACATCTACATCTACATGCAAACATCCACATCTCCATGCATGATAAAATTCTTTTAATTAATCTAGGATGATAGTTCCTAGAATATGGTAGAAAGTCCTCTTTTTATGCTTTGAATGAATTTATTTTATGCGTAATTTCTATAAAAATTTTGCCATAGCTCCGCTACTATGACTGATAAATCTCAATTTTTTTCTAAGGGATAAAGCTCATTATTAAAGAAATAATTAGAATGGTCTCTAATTGGATCATCAATCCATAATGGTCTCTAATTGGATCATTAAGAAAACAATTAGAATGGTCTCTAATTGGATCATCAATCCATAATGGTCTCTAATTGGATCATTAAGAAAACAATTAGAATGGTCTCTAATTGGGTCATCAATCCATAATGGTCTCTAATTGGATCATTAAGAAAACAATTAGAATGGTCTCTAATTGGATCATCAATCCATAATGGTCTCTAATTGGTTCATTAAGAAAACAATTAGAATGGTCTCTAATTGGGTCATCAATCCATAATGGATTGAATCATCAATGTGCATAAACTAAAAGCATAGCAAAAAGCCATTAATTTGGCCTCAAGAATAGCTTAATCTTGGATTAAGGAAAAGCTTTATGAAAAGCTTCATTTGGATTGAGAATGGGTCATGAGTATGACCATTTCTTGAATGAGAGAGAGAAATTATAAAAACCATTAGAATTTAAATATAAGTGGAAATTAACTTCTATAGCATTTATTAAATTATGTACCTCTTCACTACTATTCACCAATTAACTTCATTAGCATTTAAAAAAAACCATACCAATTAAACTTCTCAAGCTTGAGAGGGGTTGAGAAGAGAGAATCATTGAGAAATCATAGAAAAGATCGAAATTCAATATACTTACCTTATGATTTGCTTGATTCTTTATTCACGGTAGAGGCCCCCAACCAATCAATTGGTTTAGTATGTTGATGGAGCCACCAATGGAGATTGAAGAAAGAGAGAGGTATCAAAACTAGTGAATTATTAAAGAATTCACAGTTCTTGGCTTAGGTAGAGTAGAGTAACAAGGCATAAGACACTATATATTTTAGCTTAGGTGGAGTAGAGTAACAAAGCATAAGAGACTATATATTTTGGCTTAGGTGGAGTAGAGTAACAAAGCATAAGAGACTATATATTTTGGCTTAGGTGGAGTAGAGTAACAAAGCATAAGAGACTATGTTTTTTTTCAACAAGGGAAGGCTTCTATTTATAGGAAAATTTGAGCTCCTAACCAAACAAACTGATTCTAGAATTTTCCAAGTCGGTTTGGTCACTTTTTGACCATTTTAAGGTCAGTTAAGCTAACTTTTTGGGACTAGACTTGAATGAGGAGAGAGGAGAGATAAAATATCTCAATTTTTATGAGTTTAAAACTCATTCAAGCATGTGAAATATGCACCTCCTTTAAAGAATTCCCCTTCCTTACATATGTGTCAAAATTGTATTGCTCATAGTTTTTTACTAATAAACCTTGTACATTTTCAACTCTTCATCTTATGTGAAATATGCACCTCCTTTAAAGAACTCCTCTTCCTTACATATGTGTCATAGTTTTTTTACTAATAAGCCTTGTACATTTTCAACTCTTCATCTTATGTGAAATATGCACCTCCTTTAAAGAACTCGCCTTCCTTACATATGTGTTTATTTACTAATAAACCTTGTACATTTTCAACTCTTCATCTTATGTGAAATATGCACCTCCTTTAAAGAACTCCTCTTCCTTACATATGAGTTTATTTACTAATAAACCTTGTACATTTTCAACTCTTCATCTTATGTGAAATATGCACCTCCTTTAAAGAACTCTCCTTCCTTACATATGTGTCATAATGGAATCATTTTAATATTGCTCATAGTTTTTTACTAATAAACCTTGTACATTTTCAACTCTTCACCTCATGTGAGCATTTACTCATTTTTGGGTATTTTCTTTTTACAATTTGGATTTATCTCCTCCCTACACATGGATTGATGCTATTGGCCCATAGGAACCTTAATTGGACCATAGTCTAAAGATTTATGAAAATCTAGACCCTTAGACTAAGGTTCTTTATACCTATTTCCAATTAATTCCAATTGCACATTGGAAAATTCTTTTTAAATTTCTGTTTCAGGGGAACTCATCTGAATTATAAGAGATATTTTTCTATCCAGAAATATTCAAAATCTGAATATTCTCTTTCTAGAATATTTTCTCTCTCTAGGTTAAAACAGTCACAAACAAGATCTCTTATATTTCAGAAAAGGAATTGATTACAGGGGAATATACTAGACATCAAAAAGGGGTTGGGGGAGGAATCTTACATTCTACCCCACTTAAAAAACGCGAGATGTCCTCATCTCGCAACTTGGGATAATTTCGCAAGGTGAACGAATATGAGACTTAGAGGAAAATTTTAATCAAGATTAACCACCAAGAAAAGTCTTAAAGAGAGCAAGATTCAAAATAAGAACAAGATTTAAACTTTATTCATTCACGGAACTTATACAGTAAAGATAGAAGAACTCTTTACACTTCCATAAGCCCGTCCATCATATGGTCACAAAAGCAGTCCTCACAAGCTGCACAAGTATAGGGTAACTCATCTATGGGAATGATTCTGCTGGTTATTGCCGCACCTATCTCAGTGGTATGAGGTGATCTAACAAAAGGACCTCTGAGAGGCAAGCCAAAAACGGGATAAAGGCATATCTTCTCATGAGGAAGAAAACACGCCAGTAAGAAGACCCGCTCAGAAAACCCAAGATGCCTTGATCTCATGACGCAGTAGTATCGGGGACCCAAACCCAAGGCTTCAATAACCATGGCCAAGCGGACATTGTTACGAAAGTGCTGTTGACCCCAGGGTGTTACCCTAGTTATGTTTTGATAGGTCCGCCATTTGGTCTGCGCTACAGAAGTTCCTAGGTGAGGAAAAAGTGAGCGCTCATACTGTTCTATAAAGTCTTTCTTCACAGACTCTCTTGCGTCTTGAAGGTGAGAAATCATCAGGGATAAAACTAATTCCTGTTGCCAAGCCATGAAGGAGATTAAGAAAGAAAGGAGATTGATGGGAGTAAGATTACTGTGAGCGACAAGTAAAAGTTACGACTTATATAAAGGAAGGAGCTAGCGTAATCTAGAAGCCAACGGTAACTTGCCACTGAAGTTTTACCGTCTTTCCATGATTTGAGTTTGACACATTTTTCTATAGAAGGCATTAAGAATTTTGAGATGAGGAGATTAAAAAAACTTGTAGGCTAAGTCACCTACTTTCATTGAATTCAGATATAAGGATCACAATATCTGGGGGATAACTTCTTATACTCCCCAAGAGATAAAGAACTTCTTTTGGGCCGTACTCGAATGAAAACCAAAACCTTGGTATCCAAAACACCGATTCTCACTTCTAAACTCATTGTTCTAAATCCTTAAAACAGGCGTGACATCCTGAGAAGTATTCTAGGAAAAGGGTCTTCCTTTTTTAAACAGGAATTTTCTTTTATTTTAGAGAGGGAATAATTATAAGATCAGAAAGGGAGATTCTTACTCCTGTATACCTCAAAGGCTGGGGAGGAATCTTACATCCTACCCCACTTAAAAAGTGCGAGATGTCCTCATCTCGCAAGGTAGAGGACTTCTCTTTTTCTTAAGATATAATTTTATTCTGGGGTTCCTTATATTCTGGTCAACCCAACAGAACACTGGGATAAATATCCCTTATATAGAACTCATCATTAAATAATAATTCATTCAGATCATATCATTCATATCTTTAACATGATAATGATCCATTAGACCGCAAAGTTTCCTTCGGAACCTTCCTCCACGAAAATTTCAGTCAAACAAGTTCTCAATTTAACATCCCTTAACTTGATCTACCGGTTAAGTATTAACAGTAGCAATCTAACAGCACAACCCACTAATCTCATAGTGATTTGCTGAATTCATTATCATCATTTTAGTTATGAATATCATCACAGGGACTCGTCCCATTCCCCCTCATTGTGGTTTCATTATATTTCAACTAATTTTTAAAAATCAACATTTTTCAATCAGCATTTTCAATCAGAATCCAAATCAATTCATCCATTCTCAAACAGAATTAAAAATCATATCAATCACATTCGAAATCATCATCTAGATAGCATTAACGCTTATAATTTCAAGTCTTAGATTTACTCGTATATACTGTCAGTAAAGAGCTGCAGTATACTCTCGGTATATACGGGTAGTCACGGCCCTTGGAATTATAAGGTAAATACTATCATGTCTAGGCCTCAAGCAAGTCAGGGATTCTATATAATTGCGGTACTTCCATCTGAAGACCCAATTACCAAATTACGAGTTTCAGTTTGAATATCAAATTGTATGAATTATCTCACACAATTATAACCTTTTTGTGTTTCTTGATAAATTTTTGATATATTTGTCTTCTCAGTTGATCTTTATTAACCAAATGCTCTGATACCAACTGTAAGATCCCTGTTCCCACCGAGCAATGGATTCGGGGTACTGGCAGCGGAAGTAGCGCTTCTCGCGCGGGACAGGGGTCCCACACTCGGGGCCTCGCCCACGGATATCCGGATAAGAGACTAATCCGTCGGTTGTTCCAAAACCGAACCCGGAAAAACTTTCTTAACCGGAAGCACGGGCGATTCCACCAGGATAACTTTTTACTCTAACGTAGTCAAGATCATTTCTGATCGAGATGATCCAATTACATCTATAAGATACTTAGTCAGTTCAAGGAAGAAACTTGCACTTGGATCATTGGGATCAACGCTTTTTTCCCCATTTAAGAGGCACAGCCGTTGATTCCTATCCATAGAACAGTTACTGTCCGGGTTTTTTTTTTTTTTTCTATCGTAAAAATAAAAGTTTGTGTCTCGATTTACGGATCCATCAGTCCAGCCTAACCCCATCCGATCCCATGGGTTAGCCAACCACCCAACCACTGTAGTGATGGGATCCAATTAAAAATTTGGTTAGGTTTTGTCCCGGGTACCAAGGAAAAGAGTTCCAAGGCCCCCTAGCCGGATGTTCATGCAAAATAAAACTAGTCACACCACTCACACACCCAATATGAAATTGCCTTTTTTCAACCAGATTCAACCAGTTTAAAACAATCCTTTAATAAAACCATAGTATCATTGATCACCATCTTCCAATTTATCCAATTGATTCTTAATTTCCCATCATTCCTTCATCAGAGTATCTATGGCATCATTGGCAACTAGAACGCTCAGGAGCCGTTTCGATAGTTCCTAGCCCATAATACTTGGCAATATAATCACTTAACAAGATGGACTCTCGTTGAAGATCAGCAAGATCAACCAACAGATCCATATAAGGAGCCATGGACTCATCCATTGAAGACCAGCAAGGTCAATCAACCAGATCCATGCTCGATTTCAGAAAACAACTCCAACTCTGTTCCAATATCTTCCTCGACGCACGCGTGGGTATCCTAGGCAACCCAGAGCCCGAGCACCGTATGGTCAGCACCCTCTAGGATCCTTCGCAGGTAACCTAGCGCTTCACGCATAGGCCGCTTCCTTGGCCCCTCATCCACCGTACCGGAAGCTCACCATTTTAATCGCACCGAGGCTGGTCAAGACCTCGGCCGACCTTGCTACGCGAGACGTCCTTCATTGACTCCCCGTCAGCAGTTGCAACTTTACCATCACGACTTTAATCACAAGACGGTCAAAATGCTCCCCCCAGCATTCTTGACATAAAACAATCATTTACAAACAGCATTTACAAACAGTTTACAATACAATTTCTATTTTAACTTTCATTTTTCCACATTATCCCTCATCAATCTACATTACTTATTCCATATTCCATTTATATGTATACTCATCCCATCACATCATTTCTATCTCGTCACTTCAGATTCCCTCACATCACATATCGCATATTCACATCCATACATCTACATCTATATGCGTACATTCACATCTACATACATACATCTACATCTCTATGCATACATCTACATCCACATTCACATTCACCTCCATACATCTACATCTATATGCATACATCTACCTCCACATTCACATCCACATCTATACATCTACATCTACATGCATACTTCCACCTCTACATCCACATCTACATCTATACACCTACATCTACATGCATACATCCACATCTCCATTCGTATCTACATCTACATCTATACATCTACATCTACATGCATCCATCCACCTTCACTTCCACATCTATATCTATACCTCTACATCTACATGTATACATCCACATCTCCATTCACATCTACATCTATACATCTACATCTACATGCATCCATCCACCTCCACATCCACATCTACATCTATACATCTACATCTACATGCATACTTCCTTATCTCCATTCCCATCTACATCTATACATCTACATCTACATGCATCCATCTACCTCCACATCCACATCTACATCTATACATCTACATCTACATGTATACATCCACCTCCACATCCACATCCGTATCTATACATCTACATCTACATGTATACATCCACATCCACATCTATACATCTACATCTACATGCATACATCCACATCTCCATTCACATCTACATCTATACATCTACATCTACATGCATCCATCCACCTCCATATCCACATCTACATCTATACATCTACATCTACATCTACATGCAAACATCCACATCTCCATGCATGATAAAATTCTTTTAATTAATCTAGGATGATAGTTCCTAGAATATGGTAGAAAGTCCTCTTTTTATGCTTTGAATGAATTTATTTTATGCGTAATTTCTATAAAAATTTTGCCATAGCTCCGCTACTATGACTGATAAATCTCAATTTTTTTCTAAGGGATAAAGCTCATTATTAAAGAAATAATTAGAATGGTCTCTAATTGGATCATCAATCCATAATGGTCTCTAATTGGATCATTAAGAAAACAATTAGAATGGTCTCTAATTGGATCATCAATCCATAATGGTCTCTAATTGGATCATTAAGAAAACAATTAGAATGGTCTCTAATTGGGTCATCAATCCATAATGGTCTCTAATTGGATCATTAAGAAAACAATTAGAATGGTCTCTAATTGGATCATCAATCCATAATGGTCTCTAATTGGTTCATTAAGAAAACAATTAGAATGGTCTCTAATTGGGTCATCAATCCATAATGGATTGAATCATCAATGTGCATAAACTAAAAGCATAGCAAAAAGCCATTAATTTGGCCTCAAGAATAGCTTAATCTTGGATTAAGGAAAAGCTTTATGAAAAGCTTCATTTGGATTGAGAATGGGTCATGAGTATGACCATTTCTTGAATGAGAGAGAGAAATTATAAAAACCATTAGAATTTAAATATAAGTGGAAATTAACTTCTATAGCATTTATTAAATTATGTACCTCTTCACTACTATTCACCAATTAACTTCATTAGCATTTAAAAAAAACCATACCAATTAAACTTCTCAAGCTTGAGAGGGGTTGAGAAGAGAGAATCATTGAGAAATCATAGAAAAGATCGAAATTCAATATACTTACCTTATGATTTGCTTGATTCTTTATTCACGGTAGAGGCCCCCAACCAATCAATTGGTTTAGTATGTTGATGGAGCCACCAATGGAGATTGAAGAAAGAGAGAGGTATCAAAACTAGTGAATTATTAAAGAATTCACAGTTCTTGGCTTAGGTAGAGTAGAGTAACAAGGCATAAGACACTATATATTTTAGCTTAGGTGGAGTAGAGTAACAAAGCATAAGAGACTATATATTTTGGCTTAGGTGGAGTAGAGTAACAAAGCATAAGAGACTATATATTTTGGCTTAGGTGGAGTAGAGTAACAAAGCATAAGAGACTATATATTTTGGCTTAGGTGGAGTAGAGTAACAAAGCATAAGAGACTATGTTTTTTTTCAACAAGGGAAGGCTTCTATTTATAGGAAAATTTGAGCTCCTAACCAAACAAACTGATTCTAGAATTTTCCAAGTCGGTTTGGTCACTTTTTGACCATTTTAAGGTCAGTTAAGCTAACTTTTTGGGACTAGACTTGAATGAGGAGAGAGGAGAGATAAAATATCTCAATTTTTATGAGTTTAAAACTCATTCAAGCATGTGAAATATGCACCTCCTTTAAAGAATTCCCCTTCCTTACATATGTGTCAAAATTGTATTGCTCATAGTTTTTTACTAATAAACCTTGTACATTTTCAACTCTTCATCTTATGTGAAATATGCACCTCCTTTAAAGAACTCCTCTTCCTTACATATGTGTCATAGTTTTTTTACTAATAAGCCTTGTACATTTTCAACTCTTCATCTTATGTGAAATATGCACCTCCTTTAAAGAACTCGCCTTCCTTACATATGTGTTTATTTACTAATAAACCTTGTACATTTTCAACTCTTCATCTTATGTGAAATATGCACCTCCTTTAAAGAACTCCTCTTCCTTACATATGAGTTTATTTACTAATAAACCTTGTACATTTTCAACTCTTCATCTTATGTGAAATATGCACCTCCTTTAAAGAACTCTCCTTCCTTACATATGTGTCATAATGGAATCATTTTAATATTGCTCATAGTTTTTTACTAATAAACCTTGTACATTTTCAACTCTTCACCTCATGTGAGCATTTACTCATTTTTGGGTATTTTCTTTTTACAATTTGGATTTATCTCCTCCCTACACATGGATTGATGCTATTGGCCCATAGGAACCTTAATTGGACCATAGTCTAAAGATTTATGAAAATCTAGACCCTTAGACTAAGGTTCTTTATACCTATTTCCAATTAATTCCAATTGCACATTGGAAAATTCTTTTTAAATTTCTGTTTCAGGGGAACTCATCTGAATTATAAGAGATATTTTTCTATCCAGAAATATTCAAAATCTGAATATTCTCTTTCTAGAATATTTTCTCTCTCTAGGTTAAAACAGTCACAAACAAGATCTCTTATATTTCAGAAAAGGAATTGATTACAGGGGAATATACTAGACATCAAAAAGGGGTTGGGGGAGGAATCTTACATTAGTGTTGCTACAATGTTTTCATAATCTCCTTTGTCCACACTCTTCAGAAGTACAGCTAATGCTTCATCATCTTCTACCTTTTTGCCAATAGCTTAATGCTTTTATATTTGTTCAAGTGTGTGATTAAAGGTTCACTTTCCTTCATGTCCAATTTGTAGAATTGCATTAACAGATTTATCTTTGAATTTTTTGCTTGTGTACCAAATAATTTATTGAGTTCATCCCATGTATCTTTTACCCATTGTATCCCTGTGATGTGATGAATGATTTCATCATTTAAACTGAGTGCAATAAGACCCAATGCTTTTTCATTCCTGCTCTTCCACTCATTTTCCCCTCTCTCTGGGCATTCATCTCTCCCTTCAACTAATCCCCATAGATTTTTCCTCATCAGCAAATACATGGTTTTTGTCTGCCATGTATAAAATTGTTCCCCATTAAATTTGGCTATTTCCTGTGCTGAACTCATGGTGATGTGAAGGGGGTCTTACCTCTTGATCCAATTTCAAGATTCAAGGGCAGTGTCTACCCTTTTACAACTCAATCTGGTGTTTAATAGATGATTACAACAAATTTATCAGCATAAAATCACAAGAAATTACACTAAATCAAGGGTAACAAATTTGTACGAGATGGTTGGAGTATCAAACCAACTCCGATTTGCAATCTGAAGCTATAGGGATCTGTATTAGATACCTAATGGTTAATTTGAACCCTCAATTGCACCAAAATACAGTGATTAGTATTGATTAATCACTGATTAGCAAATTAATGCTCTGTTTTGTGTGCAAAAAACAGAGTATACGGGGAGTCCAGATCTGGTGCCTTCCACTTCAAATGAGCTCAAATTCTTTCAAAGGCATCAATAGCAATGAGTCTAGTAGAGGATTAAGCCAAGAAACACAAGATTTGACCAAATATTGAAAGCTTAATCTCTGTTTTACCAAAGTCACCTGCAGATTTGATGAAGAGCTTGGATCTCACTGTAGACTTGATGAAATTGAATTCTGTCTTCACCAGCTTGTAGAGCATGCTTCAAAACCCTCGGGGCTAAGAGGAATTGAAGAAATTTGATTTGATGAAGGAGAAATCTTCAATTTACTCAAAAAAAAACACGCCGGCCAAAAACGTAAATTCTCCCTCCTTCGCTGGCGGTTTGCTGCGCCGTCTTGATGGGCTTGTAGCCAAAGGAGTTGGCTACCATATGCTAGAAGCTTGTGCCCTATTTCTATGTGTGCAAGGTGCTAGAGATCCTCCACTGGCTGGGGGTGAAGGGGGAAGTGAAAAACTAACTAAAAATTTGATTATTTGCTAATTTTCTACTAATCCTAATTAATTAACTAATGGGCTCATAAACCTAATTGATTCTAGGCATGGCTCTGATACCATGTTGAAATTTGAGCATAATGATGAGCTATGGATTATACACTAGAATCAACATCATTAACAAAGTGATTAGCAAATGATTAAGACGTAATTAGTAAATAATTAGCAAATAAATTAATGTAGGCATGGATACTCAAAAACCAGCAAATTCTCATTAGGGCTATGCCTCAATTTATAGAGTTTACATCAAGCATCAAATCCCATTGATTTCTCCATGATTCACTCCCAGAATATCTCCACCTCTTGCCTGATTCTGTCCACCTCTTCTCTTTTCCCTGAATATCTCCCAGAATAACTCCACACTCCTAAATTCTCTCATGCTACCCTTAATTCTCTCCCAGTAGATTCTTCTCACCTTTTCACAGGTTCTTTCACAATTACATCTCCTCGTTTACAGCCTCTAACCAAGAGCTTGTTCCCGCACACACCCTATTCACTTGTATTTTCAACAGGAATGAAATGATGTGATAGGGATCGATGGAAAAAAGAATTTGTGGGAAGATGAGAAAAGATGGGGACTAATGTGAAAGGATGTGGAGTGATGAGAAAAAATGGAAATATTGTTGGAACTGTATTTGTATGTGAAATCTGTTTTTAAATGACTGTTTTATGTCAAGAATGCTGGGGAAGCATTTTGACCGTCTTGTGAATGAGATCGTGGAGACCTATCTGTTGAAGTTGCAACTGCTGAACGGAGAGTCAACGGAGGACGTCTTGCGTAGCAAGGTCGGTCGAGGTCTTGACCAGCCTCGGTTTTGATTTAAATGGTGAGCTTCCGGTACAGTGGATGAGGGACCAAGGAAGCGGCCTATGAGTGAAGCGCTAGGTGACCTGCGAAGGATCCCAGAGGGTGCTGACAATACGGTGCTCGGGCTCTGGGTTGCCGAAGATACCCACATGTGCGTCGCGGAAGATATTGGAACAAGGAGTAAGAGTTGTTTTCTGAATTCCGGCATGGATCTGGTTGGTTGACCTTGCTAGTCCTCAACGGACGAGTCCATGGCTCTTTTATATGGATCCGTTGGTTGATCTTGCTGCCAGTGACACAATGGTTTCATTAAATGTTTGTTTTAAAGATAGCTGATGCTGAGAAAAAGGTAATTTCATATTGGGTGTGTAAGTGGTGTGACTAGTTTTAAGTTTGCATGAATATCCGGCTAGGGGACCTGGGAACTCTTTTCCCTGGCACCTGGGACAAAACCTAACCAAATTCTTAATTGGATCCCATCACTACAGTTGTTGGGTGGTTGGCTAACCCATGGGACTGGATGGGGTTAGGCTGGACTAATGGAACCTTAAATTGAGACTCAATTTTGTTATGGTACGATAGATGAAGTAAATCCCGGACAAAAAATGTTCTATGGAAAAGAATCAACGGCTGTGCCTCTCATTAAGAAAAAGAATCAACGGTTGTGCCTCTTAATGAGGAAAAAAGCATTGATCTCTATGATCCAAGTGCAATCTTTTTCCTGATTTGACTTGGGACTGACTTGGGACTTACGGGTTTGGTCAGATCAGTTCAGTTAGTTAAGGCTTTTGACTACGTTAGAGAAAAGTTATCCTAGAGGAATCGCCTGTGCTTTCCGGGTAAGGAAAGTTTTTTCGGGATCGGTTTTTGAAGAACCGATGGATTAGTCTCTTGTCTGGATATCCGTGGTGGACGAGGCCCCGAGTGTGAGACCGTGCCCCGCGCAAGAAGTGCTACGTCCGCTGCTAGAACCCCTGAATTCGTTGCCCAGTGGGGATAGGGACATCTCAGCTGGTACTAGAGCGAATTGGCTAATGAGGATCAACCGAGAAGCCAAAAATGTCAAAAATTTATGAAAAAGCAGTAAAAGGTTGTAATTGTGTGAAAAAATTCATACGAATTGATATTCAAACTGAAATTCGTAAATTGGTAATTGGGTCTTCAGATGGAAGTACCACAATTGAATGGAATCCCTTACTTGCTTGAGGGCTAGACATGATGGTATTTACCTTATAGTTCCAAGGACCGTGGTGACCACCCATAAGGGTCCAGATTTTCTCAAATTTTTGAATTAAGGTTCCTATGGAGACCAATTAGATTAATCCAAATGTAGGGAGGAGATAAATTGAAGAATAAAAGGAAATCCCCCCAAAAATGAGTAAATACTCACATAAGATGAAGAGTTGACTTAGGACAAGAGATATTTAGAAAAACAAGAGATATTTAGAAAATATGATGCATTTTTGACACCTCACTGTGGCGGAATTTCCCTCATGAAGGAGGCGCCTATTTCACATGTGCGGTTGAGTTTTAAACTCACAAATAATAGGATATTTTTATCTCTCCTCTCTCCTGCTTCAACTAGATCCAAAAAGTAAGCTAAACTGACCTAAAAATGGTCAAAAATTGACCAAACTGATATGGAAAATTCTAGAGTCGTTTGCTTGGTTAGAGGCTCACTTTTTCCTATAAATGAAGCCTCCCTCTTTGTAAATGAAGCCTCCTCCTGTGTAAATGGTTAATAGTGTTTTATGCACTGTTACTCTACTCCTCCCCAGAGCAAAAAATAGTGAATTTATTGATAATTCATTAGTTTTTGACTAGTTCCTCTTCAAAAGAATCCTTAAAATCTAAGTGCATTTCATGTCCCTAAATACTAAGTGGTACTTGCTTAACCACCATGTCCCATACATGCTTATGATGTCCATTAGCAAGAGATACCATGTATTTACGATCACTAGGGCTTTGTGGCATTTTTAAAATTTTAACCAAGTGATAATTCAAAAAGTTATGTGTAGCCCTATTGTCAATCATGACATGAGCTCTTCGTCCGTTGATGTGTCCATGCATCCAAACCAAATCATAAGGCCCAAAAGAGGGCACACACATCATAGAGGTTACACAAAACTCATGTGTGGCATCGGTATGGCATACTTGAACTTCAGAAAACTACGGAGAAGCTTCAAGTGGCAAGACTTGCACTGTGTATCGTGCCTCACTACCGCCCCTATCAACATCTTTGCCTCGGTTCTTTGAACAATTCTGTTTATCATGATCAGCATCCATACAAATAAAACATATTTTTTCCTTTTTAGCTCGCTCATAATCTTGCGGCGGTGACAAGGGACCCCTTGGCCTTCTTAACCACAGCATTACCTTGTTTGGCCTCCTTCCGTTTATTTTCCTTAGAACTACGAAAGTCGGATTCTCCAACCCAAGGTGTCTTGGCCGTTTTCTTCTCAATATTATCATCAAAGATCTACACACTTTTTATGGCCTCTTCCAAAGTTTTAGGATATTGAGTTTTAACCTTAGTTTTATATTCACTATCTAGACCACGTAAAAAACCTCGCACTTTCTGGAAATCATCCAAACCTTTGAGCTTGAGAATCATCTCGCGATATTTGGAAATATATTGGGTCAACGTAAAACCTTCCATCTTACAATTATCCCAAGCATCCCAATTATGATCCTTCTCATTCTTAGGTAAGAATTCTTTTCGAAAGAGTGCCTCAAAAGCAGCCCATGTTGTAGGTCGATTACTCTCACCGAGAATCATCCACCACTTGTAGGCCTTGCCCTCAAGCTTGAGACTTGCCTCGAGTGTGCGAACATCATCAAGAGAACGCTTCAAAAGGTGTAAGTCCGTCCACATTTGTAAAAAAGTGTTCACTACATCTTTATTATGCTCCTTCTCTTCCCCACCACGGAAAACAGGAGGCTTCATGCTCTTGAGCATAGCTGTCACTTCCTGATTCTCGGGCGTTTCGATGTTTTGAGTTGATCCCCTAGGAGTAGATGCCCCTGGAGTATCAACTGGGACACTCCGAAACTGTGAACTAGTGACCAACTGCTTAAGAGTCTCTTGCATGGTCTCTAAACTTTGAGAAAGAGCAAGTAAACTCTGTTCAATACGTTGTGTGTGTGATTCTAACAAAGTATGTGCATGCAAATCCACAAATCCGTAATCACCCACATCCAGATCAGCCATATTGGTATGCAAAGATGGATGACCACCATGCTATTGACCTTTGGAGTGCTCGTAATCTTATGAGGTCATGGTAACAAATCAAATCCGAATGTAAGATGAAGATGAATACCTAACCAAAACAGGCTTGACTTGCTCTTGATTGCTCTTTGCTCTCGAGGACACCCCTAAGTGTTGGAGTTGTGATGTTGCTTCTCTCCTTCTAAAAATAAAAGAGAGAGAGAGAGAGATCGTCGCCGTAAAAAACTTACTTCTCTCCTTCCCGATACGAGAGAAAAAAATATGTTGCTCTACTTCCGCCTGTGAGAGCACAGAGAGAGAGAGAGAGAAAGGGAGATGTTGTCTCTCTCCACTATTGTATACAGCGGCCTTTTGTTTTTTTTTTTGTTTTTATTAATGACGGGCCGCTGCTTTTTTTCTGTAGGTATAACGTCTAAATGTGATGTGCGAGCTGGGTGCTTGTTGGTGACGTACAACAACAGCTGCACAGGCGTTGTTGGTGGCTGCTTTTGTCCGCCTAGCTATGCTGATGTCCACGGTGTTGCCGTCACATATGGATGCTGGCAACGGGGGTGGCCTGTGCACCGGCGGTCGAGTTGCCACGTCTGGTACGTACCCCTTGCGGCTGACTTGCTTATGACCACAGTCAAGCAAACAAAAGAGAGAGAGAGAGAGAGAGTGGTTCTCTTCCCTTGCGACTGAAGGAGGCAACTGGCGAACTGACGCAGAAACGCGAGTCGGCTGCAGGCGGCTGGCGACTGCTCTTGCCCGCTGTTGACGACAGCGTTAAGTTGCTATTGTAGTCGGCTGTGCAACGGCTGAGATAGCCGTATGCTATGGATATTGTGCGTTGTCACAGCTGATCTGGAGAGAATGTAATTACTTCTCCCTCTAGCGTGTACAATTAACAAAAAATAGAGAATTATTGCTCTCCTCCTCCCTTATGAAAACTCAAAGAGGGGGAAACTGGCCTTCCATGACTATGGCTGGCTGCGCGCGCCTTCTATGAGATTTCGCAGAGAAAGCAAAAGATGAGGAAGAACCTTGCTCTAATACCAGTGTGAGGCCTTCATGGGACCTCGCTAGAACATAATAGGGCAACTCTCCACCCAACTGCCAGATATAGGAACCCTAGCTGGCTAAAATAGCCATGGTCATCCACACATGACCGGACTCCCCTGAACCGCCCGACTCCTACCTAGTCCTACCCATGTCTTGACATTGCACTTGGCCAAATTGGGTCAAACTTTGTATAAGCTTGAGTAGGGATGCTGTAAACTCATATTCAAGAGCTTGAAGAATTCGGGCACCATACATCCTACATTTCAGTGAGACAAGATGTACTTTACAAGTATTTAGCCAAGGTACAAAAACATGTCGGAGGCCCAATTGAAGTAGTCTGAAAACATAGCAAACATGATCAGATAGGCTGAAGACCTGACATGTAGCAAGACCAGTGACAATTTGAACACATACCAGAGGGCACTGCCTAATGCTGACCAAAAGACCCTGTTTTGAGCAAACATGGACTCTTGACCAAACCATCTGCAAATTGCCTGAAAATTGATGTTTTTTTACCTATTTACTATCCTATTTTAGTAGCTAGGTAATCCGGAAGGAAACCATACTTGATAGTCATGGAAAGCTATGTGCAAGGTACATATTTGTATGAGCATAGGGCAATCGGAGTAGACTATGGGAAAATGTTTACTAAACGTGGGATTTTACTAAGCTGGGGCAGAAAATGATGTCTGGGGTCCTATTCAATAGCTTAAAAAGGTCCGTCAGTTGACCAAAACAATTCAAGATTTTGTTTGCATGTAAAACAATAAAAAGACTACACACATACTACAGGGTGAAGCTATTTAATGAGTGGAAGCCTAGTTTGTTACCAAACGTGGATCCCTGATTGGGAGCAGCATTACCTAGTTTAAAACCAATAACTTTTACCAGTTTAAAGCCTCGTGGAAGTAGGTAGACTAACCAGAATTGAACCAAATTTGATGAGCCTATACTCGTAGTTATTTTTCTCTACTACATATGTGCATGGGGCAATCTGTTTAGACCATGGACAAATTTTTACCAAACATGGGCTTTTACTGTGAAAATGATGTCTGGGGCCCTATTCAGCTATTGCAAAAGTGAGCTTCCTTTGTTCGAAATGGTTTGAGGCCTGGTATGCATCATGAGCAGCCATTAGAGTGTTCATACACCAGGGGTTGCATAAAACTAAGGAGAGTAAGCCCCTCTTTTTCCAAAACGGGGAGCCCCTGTGTTGGCATCTATCGAGAGTGGTTTGATCAAGGTTTTGAAGAGGTTTTCTTGACAAATGACCCCCCTGTCTGTTGGAATAAACAATATATATATAAATTCCTAGAGCCTTAGGGGTTAATGGGCCAATTCATCCTAGTTTAGCAAAGGTCAAATGTAAAAGCTAGGATATTACTGGGAATCTACACAAAATGCAAGTGGGCTTGGCATCTCCTAAACCCACTCAAGGAGAGAATCATGGAGCTAGAATCTTGGGCATGTGGGGGCTACAATCATGGAGAGATTCTAGGGAGAGAATTAAGGAGATAATTGTGGAGGAGAATATGGAATCAGATGATCTCATCGATGATGTATTACATCTTGTATCTCTTGCCTATAAATTGGCACATCTAATGCAAAGCACATTATGTGTATGATTCTCATTATCCCTTGTGTCTTGATTAAGCACTCTTAATCTTATTTTAATTCCCTTGATTATGCGTAATTACCCATTATGAAGTACTTAACCTTTGAACCTCCTTAAGTTCATGAAAGATCCCTGCCCCCTCCGCACAACAAATTCGGGGGTGCTAGCAGCGGAAGTAGCACTTCTTGTGCGGAGCAGAGCCTCTCACTCGGGGCCTCGCCCACGAATATCCGAACAAGAGACTAATCCCTCGGTTCTTCCAAAACTGAATCCGGAAAAAACTTCCTTCGCCCAGAAAGCACGGGCGATTCCTACAGGATATTTCTACTCTAACGTAGTCAAGGTCATCACTGACCAAACTGATCCGACTGAACCTAGTCACTTGGTCAGATCAAGGAAGAAACTTGTACTTGGATCATAGAGACCAACGGTTTTTTCCTCATCGAGAGGCACAGCCGTTGATTCTTTTTCATAGAGTAATTACTATCCGGAATTTACTTCATCTATCGTACCATAACAGAATTGAGTCTCATTTTAGGGATCCATCAGTCCAGCCTAACCCCATCCAATCCCACGGGTTAGCCAACCGCCCAACCACTGTAGTGATAGGATCCATTTAGGAATTTGGTTAGGTTTTGTCCCGGGTACTAGGGAAAAGAGTTCCCAGGACCCCTAGCCGGATCTTCATGCAAACTTCAAGCTAGTCACACCACTTACACACCAATATGAAATTGCCTTTTTCACCGATTCAGCTGTCTTTAAAACAATCTTTTAATGAAATCATAGTATCATTGATCATAATCCTCCAAAATATCCGGTTGATTTCTAGTTTCCAATCATTCTTTCATCGGTGTACCTATGGCATCATTGGCAAATAGAACGCTCACCACCTGTCCACTCAGAGACCTTTTCAATAGTTCTTAGCTCATAGTACTCGAAAATATATTCACTTATAAAAATCCAGATGGACTCTCTGTTGAAGATCAGCAAGACCAACCAATAGATCCATATAAAAGAGCCATGGACTCATCCGTTGTGAGGACCAGCAAGGTCAATCAACCAAATCCATGCCCGAATTTAGAAAATAACTCTTACTCCTTTTTCCAATATCTTCCTTCACGCACGCGTGGGTATCTTCGGCGACCCAGAGCCCGAGCACCGTATAGTCAATACCCTCTAGGATCCTTCGCAGGTCACCTAGCGCTTCACTCATAGGCCACTTCCTTGGTCCCTCATCCACCGTACTAGAAGCTCACCATTTAAATCAAACCGAGGCTGGTCAAGACCTCAGCCGACCGTGCTATGCGAGACGTCCTCCGTTGACTCTCCGTCAGCTGTTGCAACTTTATCACTTAGGTCTCCACGACCTCATTCACAAGACGGTCAAAATGCTTCCCCAGCATTCTTGACATAAAACAGTCATTTAAAAACAAGTCATAAATACAGTTTCTATAACAAACTCTCGTCTTTCCATATTGTTCCACATCAATCCACATTACTTAATCCAAGTCCAATCATATGTATTCCCATCGTTCTTCATCCAATCACATCATTTTCCATCTCATCACATCTTTTTACATTTATAATCATCACATCTCATCCACTCGCATCTACCCATATCCACATCTCATCACATCACATTCATTCACATCTCGTCCATTCATATCTACCCCGATCCACATCACATCACATCCATTTCACCTCACATCTAATTCATTCACATCTATCCCGATTCACATCCCTTCACATCTCATCCCTTCACATCACATCTCATTTATTCACATCTATCCCGATTCACATCACATCACATCCATTCACATCACATATCATCCATTCACATCTATCCCAACTTACATCAGTCACATCACATCCATTTCACATCACATCTCATTCATTCACATCTATCCTGATTTACATCATATCACATCACATCTCACCCATTCACACTTATCCCGACTCACATCACATCACATCCATTCACATGCATCACATTCATTGTATCCCCATTCCATCACATACATTCTATCCACATTACATCACGTCCACATCATATCTCATTCATACACATCCCATCTCATTCATCCACATCCATCCAATCATTCACATGCACGACTATCCACATCTATCCATACATTCACATCTATCACTTCACATCCACATATATTCACATCACATCACATTTCATCCACATCTCTTTACATCACATCACATCTCATCCACATCCACATCTCTTTACATCACATCACATTTCATCCACATCTCTTTACATCACATCACATCTCATCCACATCCACATCACATTCACATCCACATCCACATCACATTCACATCCACATCTCTTTACATTACATCACATCTCATCCACATCCACTTCACATTCACATCCACATCTCCTTACATCCACATCTCCTTACATCACATCACATCACATCTCACTTTCACATCCACATCCCTTTACATCACATTCTTTCACATACACATCCACATCCATTTACATCACATTCTTTCACATACACATCCACATCCACATCACATTATTTCACATACACATCCACATCCATTTACATCACATTCTTTCACATACACATCCACATCCATTTACATCACATTCTTTCACACACACATCCACATCCATTTACATCACATTCTTTTACATACACATCCACATCCATTTACTTCCCATCTCACCCTTTTTTCACATATCCTCTCATCTCATTCTCATCTCATTATTCACATCCATTTACTTCACATCTCATCCACATTCATTTTCATCACACCACATCCTATCACATCTTATCGCATCCCATTTACATCTTATCACATTTATTCACATCCTATCACATCCCGTTCACATCTTATCGCATCCCATTTACATCTTATCATATCTATTCACATCCTATCACATCCCATTTACATCTTATCACATCCTATCGCATCCCATTCACATCTTATTCCCATTTAGTAGCTTTTCCTACTTCAATACCGATAATGGGACTTTTTCTAAATTTCTGCCAATTGTTTGGCTTAGATAAAGGTTCTTTTTCTCGAGACGACTATTTCCATATTCTTTCTCAATTTCTCAAATGAATTATATCCAATATTCCTCCTTTGAACAAAAGAATTCATGGGATTTACAAAAATCAATTCTACCCATATTTCCACTTTTGATAAATATTCATAAATTAAATTATACTAAAAAACTCTCTTTTTTTATTTAATTTCTTGGATCTCAAATATCATGGGAATTCCTCTTTTTACATTTAATTAATTACATTCCAAATGTCATGGGAATTCCTCTTTTATCATAAAATAAATTTATCTAAATTTCTTCTTTTAAATTTAGATAAAATATCCATTAATTCCAATATACCAAGAATTCCACTTTTTCCATTTAAATGATTGAATTCCAATGTCATGGAAATTCCTCTTTTATAATTTAAATATTTCTCATACATAAAATAAATTTATCTAAAATTTATCTTTGAATTTAAATAAAATATTCATTAATTCCAATATGCTAGGAATTTCACTCTTCCTATTTAAATGATTGAATTCCAAATGTCATAGGAATTCCTCTTTTATCATTTAAATATTTTTTATGCATAAAATAAATTTATCTAAATTTCATCTTTGAATTTAAATAAAATATCTATTAATTTTAATATGCTAGGAATTTCACTTTTTCTATTTAAATGATTGAATTTCAAATGTCATGGGAATTTCTCTCTTATCATTTAAATAAAATTATCATAATTTTCTCTTTTCTTAATTATTTAATTATACATAAATCTTAAAAATTAATTTTTCCTTGAATGTGATGAAAATCATTCTTTTAGCCTAGGATATTCAATCCTAGAATATGGTAGGAAGTCCTCTTTTCACGTTATGCATAAGAATGAATTATGTACCAATTTCTTAAAAATTTTGCCATAGCTCCGCTCCTATTACTGATAATTTTTTATATTTTTGAAAAGAATAAGACTTAGTAATTTAATTATGATAGTATAACTAACTTTTAGCCTTAAATCTAATTTATGAATTTATCTCATAATATTACCATAATTTACAAGCATATAAGTATAAAAAACCATTTTCTTAACCTCTAGCTTCACCAACCTAGAGTTTGATTTGTGAATTGAGAATTTCTCCATGAGAAGCATCAATTGAATAGATTCTTCATTACAACTCTTAAGAAAAGCTTGATTTTCATTATAAACACTTAATTAAGAAACTTCTCAAGCTTGAGAGGGGTTGAGAAGTGAAACATTGAGAATAGTAGAGAAAAACCATAAAACTACACTTTACCTCTTGTTTTTGCTTGCTTCTCTATCATAGAAGAAGCCCCCAACCAATCAATTGGTTTGTGTGTTGAAAGGAAAGCTCCAAGGATGGTTGAAGAGAGAGAGAGGCTCCACTCTCTCCAAAAGTAGAGGATTTTTAAGGGATAATAAAAAAATATCATTATTTTAGTATAATACTGGCATGGTATAGTTCTCACATTTTTTTACAAAAGACTAAGGATCTATTTATAGGTGAGGGAGGCCTCTAACCAAGTCCAACTAGGTTCTAGAATTTTCCAGGTTCAGTTTGGCTGAATTTGGACAAGATTCGGACCTAGTTTGTCTCCCTTTTGATTTGGTTTGTAGGAGAGAGGAGAAATAAAAATATCACAATTTTTTTGAGTTAAAAACTCCACCACATGTGTGAAATAGGTGCCTCCTTGAAGTCCCTCCTTCTCCTTACCAAGGTGTCAAAAATGTCTCCTTTTTAGTAATATCTCATAGTTTTTAACTAATAAACCTTGTACTCAGTCAACTCTTATGTGGGCATTTACTCATTTTTAGGTATTTTCTTTTATTCATTGGATTTATCTCCCCCCCACACTTGGATTGCTCCTATTGGCCCATAGGAACCTTAATTGGACCATAATCCAAAATTTTTTAAAAATCTAGACACTTAGGCTAAGGTCCTTTATACACATTTTCAATTAATTCCAATTGCACATTGGAAAGTTCTTTTTGAATTTTTGTTTCAGGGGAAACCATTTTAGACACTAGGAGGATTTTTATATCCAAAAATATCTCAATTTTGGATTATCTCTCTCTAGATATTTTCTCTCTCCAAGCCAAAACAAAACATGATCTTTCTTCTATTTCAAAGAGGGGAATAATTACAAGATTAGAAGGGGAGGTTCTTACACATGTACACCCTCAAAAGTTGGAGGGAGGAATCTTACAGTTCATGTTAATTATATCATCAATAGATGTGAACCAACTCTTGTGTGCTTGTAAAGGGACATGGGTAGGTGAGTTATGTTGGTTTTTGGAGTAACCTTTTATCAATAAGCCACCCGCCTAGCAAGACTTGAGCTCCCACAGACCAGTTGTGATGCTATGTGCAAATCTTTGCCCATGGATAACTTGGAGCAGTTAAAAAATAGAGTGTATGATGTCCAAACCCTTTGATATTTGATGTGCATTTTGGCCAATGGATAACTTGGAGCAGTTCAAAAATAGAGTGTATGATGTCCAAAATAGAGTGTATGATGTCCAAACCCTTTGATATTTGATATGCATTTTGGCCAATGTACCCTTTTGGCATGTGGCTGCATCAGGAAATGAGAAGAGGTGTTGTTACCGAATGTGGACCCCCTTTAGCTCAGTTGGCTATTGTAGGCTAAAATGATTTTTTGAGTAGTTTTGGTGCTAGTTGACCAGCTTAGAGGTTTTTGAATGCCAAGAAACTTCACAATCCTATGAATGGAAATGGAATTGAGGTTTTTGCAAAAGCATACTACCATTGGGCAACTATAAGGCCTTCTTCTAGCCAAACAGTCAGTAAAAACAACAGTACATGACAAACTGTACATATCCTTGTTTGAGGCCATCTTTGGGCATTCCAAAATCATATCATCAATGTCTAGAATCCCTAGACATTGGACATGCCTAGATTTGATAGGACTATTTTGCCATATGTAAATCCTTGATGTCATACAACACGATGTAGAAGAACCCTATTTTATCAAATGTGGACCCTTGATGAGGTGGTCCCAGGATGGCTAAAAAACTAGCAAAATTTTCACGTTTTTAGCCTCTTTACAGCAATTAGGTTGGACAGAATGCAACCCAACCTTTTAGGCATCAAGTACTAAGTATTTTGCACTGGCATACATAAGCATAGGTTAAACAGCTTTGAAGGGGTCCTAACTTCCAAATGTGGAGGCCTGTACAGAAGTGGCCTTTTCTAGTGTCGGGTGCTCAGTTTAACAGCTCAGAATGTCCTTCAGCCTGTTAGAAAACTGTTTGACCTATCATCTAGTACATACAAAAGTTTACTCATATGCAAGAGGACTATGCATACTAGTGAAGATAAGGTCATGTTTTTACCAAACATGGACCCCCTGTAGAATAGGGTCACACCAAAGGTTCAATAAGAGATTTGAAGCAATTGTTGATGCCAATGAACACCCATATGATGTCTGCTGGTCATCAAACTTCATAGGCCTATGAAATTGGATGCAATTGAGAGTCCCAAAAATGCATACTAAAAATTGATAGGTGAAAGACCCCTAAATTGCCAAACGTGGAGCTTTACTACATGTGTTTTACCAAACAGTCAAATCTTTGTCCAGGATCGTATTGGAGTAATCAGAAAACTTAGCATTTGTACTCGGAACAACTTGACCTTTGATATGCATCTATTCCATAGGACTTTCCACCTCTATGAAAAACCTTGTTGCCATATGACAGGTAGAAGAGCCCCATTTTACCAAACATGGACCTCCTGTGTGCTTATCTGGGCCACTTCATCCTAGAGACACCCTTGTCTTATTCAGGCCATAACTTTTAACTTACACCTCCAATTATGGTGATCAAATAGTCAAAACTTATCTATTAAAAACAAAGATTCCAAATTTGAAATAACTTTATAGAACTAGGCACTCCATCAAAAGTTATAGCTATTTAGGTAATAGTGAATGATAAACAATGATCCCTGGAGCAATTTTGACTAGTTAACCACATCCTCCATGGAATAGCCTGATAACAGGGAAAATGTTACCAAAATGGGTCCAGATTTGATATGTGGCTAGTTCAATATATGGAATAAGCATGTGAGTGACCACATAGGCATCTGGCATTAGTAAGCATGCCTAAATACCAAACGTGGAACCTTGACCTGACTTATGTGCCTATTATCTCTAGAAACAGCCCTAACTTCGGGAAGACATTTAACTTTTGACCTATAGTTCTGATCGAGTTGACCAAATAGTCAAAAGTTATCTCCCAAAAACAAGGAATTGAAATTTGAAAATATCATATCCATCAGAGTTTTATAGCAAGAATTATAGCCACTCAAAAGAAATTTTAGTGCAGCTGGCAAAGCCTTGCCCCATTTTCAGTTTCCATTATCAATTTATCATTTTATGTGCCAGGACAGGGCAAAACTTGTCGGAATGAGTCAAGATTTTATACCAAGAAAATAAAATAGGTAAATTTCATGCATGAAAGATCCCACAACCACACTAACATCAATAAGTACTACTAAATGCCAAATGTGAAGCCTTTTACCCCTTATCTTGAGTTGTTTTGCAGAAAACACCCCTTGCTTGTTTGGGCCATAGCTTTTGATCCACAGCTCCGATTGGGGCAAACAAATAGTCAAAAGATATCTCTAGAAAAACCAAAATCCAATGGTTTTGATTTTGTGTAAATTTAAGCATCCCATAAAAAGTTATAGTTGTTCAGGTAAAATATAGTTGAGTATCTAGACATATAGTTACCTATTAAGCTTTTAATTGAATTGACTGACAGCCTTTGGACATGCATTGGTTTGCCACCAACCTTTGAAAATAAGCCAATAGGAGGTTGAGTACTATTGTCTATACAAGAAAGAGGTATTGAATCGGAGGGTAGGTTGTGGAGAATCTCATGAATTATCTTCATGTCATCTATCGATAACCCTTGATCCACTACTGTTTTTCCCTTGTCATTCGGATTTCCTAGGCACATATGTTCCTTGTTATCCCATGTATTTGCACTTAGCTTGCCTGTTGGCTTCCATTGTTGTTTTATTATTGATAGCTTTGGAACTGGAATTCATAGACTCAACCCTAGCTTTGTGTACCCCCACTGCCTGCTGCAAATCCATAGCTGATGCTTTCCAAGTAATAGGGCACAGGTTCCCTGTTTTGATCCACTTTGCAAATGTAGTGGCCGGAGATCGTCAGCCAATAAATTCACTTTGTTGGACATGGGTGGATTTTATTCCACTTTCAGAGACAGTTGATTTGACAGCATGTTGACTCCACTCGTTATTTGTAGAGAGCTTATGGATTTTAGACTTGGGTACCCAAAAGGATTTTGGCAACCCATTTGTATTTTTGAACAGCTTGTGAGGTCACCAAGTCCGGAATTGAGGAATATTTGCTATGGGTGGGCCATTCATTGTTGCTTAGAATTTGCTTTTCCTTGGGCAATAAGACTTCCCAGTCTAGTTCAAGTGTTTCCTCCTCATATGAAGAGTCGTTGTCTGAAAAGCTTGACCACCTAATGGGTGCACGCATATGGTAAATAGATAGTATGCTTGCCCAAAGGTAAACGAGCCACGAATGTATGAGCTCTCCATTAAATGTCCAATACATATCTAGCCATCTAATTCTTGCATAATATGACTTCTTATTTCATTTCTCCTGCATTCATGACATGAAAAATACCTTCCACAAGATCATTATTGATATAATAAGACACACTGAACAAGCCGAGGTACTTGGACACACAACTATTGAATGAACTCAAGGCTATACCCGAATCTTGAAGTGTCAGTTTACCCTTTCTAGCCTAGGTTTCATAAGACATAAGGTTTAAATCAGCTCCCATGTCAAGTAAACATAATGAAGGAAACAATTTGTTCATGGCAAGGACTCCAAGAGGTACACATGTCCTGGTGGTATATAATCATCATTTCCCAGTTGTTGCTAGCCATGTGGCTCGTGAATTGATAGCCTGTTAGATTGTTGTTTACTCTTCTCAGTGCGCGAGCTCTAGCTTCTAGTCGAGTTAGCTTTTGTTTCTCTTTCTCCTCTTGTTTCCTTTGTTTAGCTAATGGATTGCTGTGAGCATAGTTTCCGTAAGTGGTCCATTAAACCTATGCAATTTTCTCCCATTTACATAGGAGTTAAAAGGTATTCCATGTAATGTTTCTAATTTGGCCAAGCCGGAATCAGTGAGCTCACAAATTATAAATGGACCCATGCCCAACATCTTGAATTTTTGTTTGTTTTGTTTGATAACGTACATCAATACTAAGTCACCTTCCTTGAATTCTTTTTTGCTCAAGTGGTTGTCAAACCATTTCTTTCTTCAAAGCTTTTCAACTACAACCCATAGGCTGCACGAAGTCTGGTCTCATTAAGGTGTTCTAGTTGGAACAATCTGTTGGATATCTCATTGCCCTTAAGTTTTTCTAATATTACCACTCTTAAAGAAGGCAAAATATATTCCATAGGCATGACAACTTCCAACCCATACACTAAATGGAAGGGAGTCATTCTAGTGGGAGTCTCATAAGCCATTCTATAGTCCCAAAAAGCAACTGGAAGCTTTTGTTCCCAATCATTTCTACATTTATTTACTATTTTGGTCAATGTGGTGCATATAGTTTTGTTTGTACTTTTTGCTTGCCCATTGGCTTAAGGATAGTATGGTGAAGATTTCCTATGAACAACCTTGAATTCAGCCAGGAGAAAGGTGATCACCTCATTAATGAAATGGGTTCCTCTATCACTTACAAGTTCTAGTGGACAAACATATCTTGTTATGATATTCTCGTACAAGAACTTGGCAGTACTTCGAACATCAGCTTTTATAGGGGGTTTGATTTTTTTGCGAGCTTTATTTGGCGAGCTTTTTGGAGATAAGATAGTTTTATGTGAGCTTGTAAGAAAAATGATACATTTTGGTGAGCTTTTATATAGTAAGTATTTATGAAAGAGAAATAAATACATTCACATACATACATACATAAATACATGCATATTCTCAAATACACCTACCTACCTACCTACCTACCTACCTACCTTCCTACATATATACATACATACATATATACACACATTTGTACAATACATACATAAATGCATGCATGCATGCATGCATACTCCCAAACATATACATGCATGCATACATACATACCTACATACCTACCTACCTACCTTCCTACATATAAACACACATTTTATGTCAAAGAAACTTAAATGTAGGCACAAACATACCTATCTATGTACCTTTCTTCCAATATTTATTTCAACACAAGTAAAAACAAGTATACCCGGCTCATATTTTCTTACAAAAAGATTGAGTTCACATTTTCTTACAAGAAGATATATGGTTGGTACAACCATAGCGTCACAAGCTACCTACAATAAGACTTTAGAGTACGTGACAGTATACTCCATCCCAAAGCAAGACAAAAATATTGGGTTCAAATTTTCTTACAAAAAGATTGACTTCACATTTCCTTACAAGCTTAAGTAGGCACGAACATGAAAGGCTTGATTAAAGCTTAAGTATAGGCACAAACATCCTTGCTTTGAGGACGTGATAGTATATTGCCTACTTCCTTTGGTGATAGTGTCGGTTGATGCATTACCATATCCTCATTCTTATGTAATCCCAAAACTCGCAAGAAGACAAAATAGATATGCTTACATGCAACGTAAGACTTTCCTCTAGATTCTCTTTGCATCATGAAAACAGGACATGTACACCAAGGTTGTACCTTGATGTGTATAAAATAGTCCTCTCCACTCTCACATGCCAAATGAAAAATAGAGTAGGGGGATGGCTGCATTGCACTCTCATTAAGGACTGTCGCTGTCATGGCCTCGGCACTACCAATCTTCTTTTCTGCTTCTTTGGAAATCCAATGCCGCCACTTGGTTGATCTCTTTGTATTCTGTATAGCATGATGTGGCCTCTTGTCACTTTCTTTGTTGCCCGCTGCTTGTGTGGACGTTTCTCCCACCCCTGACACAAAAGGTTCTTCATGAGTAACATCTAACTTGAACCCTGCCTTTACTAATTTCTCTACCTCTTGGCTGGTTATGTTGGTCCCAACATCCACTTTCCACATATCTGGGTATGATGGCTTGTATATTATGTTTGGATCTACATGCCATGTGTGTGAAACATCTGAAGGACAAAACCACATCATTTGAGCCTTTGGCCCTCCCAGACCAGGATGTCGTCTCTCTGAGTAGAAGCTAGGGGCAACAACTCCAATAGAGCTTTCCTGTATGTATGAGTTGCACTTAAGTCTTCCATCAATACCTCCCAAACATTTGACTTTTGAGTTCAATGGGGTTCGTCTAATGGCCCACATTGTGCGTCCCAACGGCCTCTTCCTTTATATGCATTTGTTCTCCGCTCATTGTGTCATAATGTTGTTTAGGCTCTTCATGTCCGACATCTTTGTTTCCTCCAGTCATTGGACTTTTTGGTCCTCCCCTTGAAGCGTGACTTGCTGCACCGTTTGTTCTAGAGATCTATCTCCAAAACTTACTCTTCTTGCTGTTCCCCAGTTTTGACGATGTCTGCTCTGCATGACATAACCTGGACGATGTGAGCATTGGTCTACTTCCATTGTCCTCACCCTCTTCCGTTGAATAGTCTCCTTATCTTCATGTAGAGGCCTTGATTCCTCATACATAGGAGTATTAGCTACTGTTTCATGGGCCATGCGAGCCACTTGTGGTGGTGTTGGTCTTGACCTTACTGCCACCCTGTCCAGCAACTTGCTCAAGCTTGGTCCCTCACTTTTGTGCTTCCCCATCTAATAATACATCCAAATATAATTAAGTTACAGAATGGATACTCACCTCTGGTTTTCCACAAAAGGACTCAACTCCTCCAAAAAATTACAGAGCTCATGATCCCCAGTACTTATAGGTAGCTCATCATTTTGATTCATCATAGAGAAAAACAGCATATCCTTCACAATATCCATCTGTATTTTTCGAGGATCTGCACTTCTCTGGGCTTTCAACACTTGAGAAACAAACATTTTCACGCGCTTCAACATTGACCTTGAAGTTCCTGGCTGAATTGGATGTTCATGCAGCCCAGTGTGGAGCATCATTCTTGTAATAGTTATGTCACGAGGCATTACGTAATACGCAACACATCTACACACTTGCACACAGTGTGTAGTTTTGCGACAAAAGTGACAAACTATTTTAGTTTTCTCATCCTCTGTCAGAAGTCCAACTGCAATCTTTTTTGTCAGATGTCCATGAAAGAAGGTGTTGTTATACCTTTTATTGTTCAAGTAAAAAGGACACCTGAGCCTATGGCACTCCAAAGTACCAACACAATATCTAATATGCACGGTACAACTTACAGACATGTTTGATGTTACTGGACGTGTCCATAGGAGCGTGGTCTGGTGGAAAAGTATTAAAGTTTGAGATTTTTTGCTGCAGCCATCAAGCTCCCACTCAAGGTGACAGTGTGGCTCCATAGGGAAGGCAATACGAAGATGTAGAAAGGACAGGAGAGACAAAAATGTGAAATGAAAATATAAAAACGAAGGAATAGGTGGGACTTTATGAAACAAAAATAGAAGATCAGGTATCTAGGTGGAGCAATCACAATTGAGAATGAAGGCGGTTGAAATGATAATACAAGGTGGAGCAATCACGATTGAGAATGAAGGCGGTTGAAATGATAAAACAAGGTAGAGCAATCACGATTGAGAATGGACGATAAATTTTTTTTAATAAAAAATATACAAATATATATGTATCTACAAATATATAAAAAAATATACAAATATATACATTTATTGGTAAGTATTATTTTTATAAAAGGCTAGTCTCTTTGTAAATACACACACACACACACATGTCTATATTTATATATTATATTGTATATATGTTAGGCTAAGAATCTATTAGGATATATTATATTGTATATATTTTAGGCTAGGAATCTATTAGGATATATATATTTTAGTGTGTGTGTGTGTGTATTTACAAAGAGACTAGCCTTTTATCTATTTTAGGATATATAGATATATTAGACTATATATCTATTAGGCTACACACACACACACACACACACACACATTTATTAAAATACATATAGTTTAATATGTGTGTGTGTGTGTGTGTGTGTGTGTGTAACCTAATAAATACCTAGACTAATATATATATATATACATCAATATATAAATACCTAGACTAAACTATATTCTCTCTCTCTTTTGAGCCTAAATGTTTAAAAAAGTTTTAAAAGAGCATGAGTTTTCTCTTTGTTGTGCATCACATATTCTCTCTCTCTCTCTCTCTCTCATGCACACACACACACACTCACACACACACACACACAATTTCAATAACATAAATAATATAAAAGTTTTAAAAAAGTATGCCACACATATTGAACCATTGAAAAATGTGTGTGTGTGTCTATCTATAGCTTAATTCCAGTAGAAGTCATAGTAGTGGGCCTTCACGTATTGGGTGTTATGCTAGCGGAAGGAGTGGTCTCTACAGTCTTGGGAACTTGCAGGAGGTGAATACCTACAGCAACCATGGACATACGTGAGGCCAGCCTTTGGTGAATAACATGGAAAAGGGAGCGCCTTTGGCGAATACTCTTGGACAAGGGAGCGTAGGAGTGGCTGCGTAGGCAAGCAGCCTGTGGCCAGCCACCCCAGGCTCCCGGGGCAGAGCCTGGCGATGCTAGCGCATGGCTGGAGCAACAGGGGCAAGGGGAGATTTACGGTAGTTCCAGTTGAAGTCATAGTAGTGGGCCTTCACGTATTGGGTGTTATGCTAGCGGAAGGAGTGGTCTCTACAGTCTTGGGAACTTGTAGGAGGTGAATACCTACAGCAGCCATGGACATACGTGAGGCCAGCCTTTGGTGAATACCATGGAAAAGGGAGCATTGGCCTTTGGCGACTACCCGAGGATCATCTGAAGGTTAATTCACATGATGATAATGATGTAGACGCTGATGTTTGATGATGTAGAAAACCCTTTGTTTGATATGACAAAGACTTAGAAAGCTTTACAGGGTATGCAAAAAAAAAAATGTTGATTATTGCTCAAAAGAAAATGCCAAAGCATGCGTTTGTTGGACTCTGCGTTTTCTTTTTCTCTTTTTTTTTTCTCAAGAAGTCGAGATGATGATGGCCTTCAATGCAAGCTAGTAGTGATGATAGGCACCGACGACTGTGTGGTTGAGGCCAAAAATACGAGTCTACATGGCTGACTGGGCATAGAAGGAGTCGGTGGCAGGCAGAGCGAGGCGAATGTGGTGCTTGTTGAGAATCAAAGCTGCACGTGGCCAGCCACCCCAGGCTCCCGGCAGAGCTTGGGGATGGTCTGCGCTAGCGCAGACCATCAGTACTATGGCTTCCAGGTCTTTCCTCTCCTCCCTTCTTTGCCGCCTTCAGTGTAACAAGCGCCAGTCCCGCGTCTACACCGAGACTGCATCTGCCTCGCAAGCATTCGAGGCTGATCTGGCACACTGCTTCCAGGAACTTCTTACACAGGCTGGCGACTCCAAGTCGTCCCTCCTCGGTCTGAGTTGGCTCTCCAGTGCTGTGGGTATGCTGCTCTCCACACAGGCGTCTGTGCAGGCCCTCGCTCCATGCTTGCAAACGTCCCTGCCCGTCCGAGACATGAAGCTGATCCAGCAGTACATGGATGGTCTGCGCTAGCGCAGACCATCCCCAAGCTCTGCCGGGAGCCTGAGGTGGCTGGCCACGTGCAGCTTTGATTCTCAACAAGCACCACATTCGCCTCGCTCTGCCTGCCACCGACTCCTTCTATGCCCAGTCAGCCTTGTAGACTCGTATTTTTGGCCTCAACCACACAGTCGTCGGTGCCTATCATCACCACCACCAGCTTGCATTGAAGGCCATCATCATCTCGACTTCTTGAGAAAAAAAAAAGAGAAAAAGAAAACGCAGAGTCCAACAAACGCATGCTTTGGCATTTTCTTTTGAGCAATAATCAACATTTTTTTTTTGCATACCCTGTAAAGCTTTCTAAGTCTTTGTCATATCAAACAAAGGGTTTTGTTGAGAATCAAAGCTGCACTTGGCCAGCCACCCCAGGCTCTGCCGGGAGCCTGGGGTGGCTCCTGCTGGTGTGGGTTTCTCTTACACTAACAACAGCTCTGAGACGTTCGGCGACGCTAAGGCTGGTGAGGACTAGTGCGTAGGCCAACCAGATGTGGAGTTCGAGCAGTTCGCGGGCTACGTGAGCATCGCCAACGACGTAGACACTGCCGGAGAGGGCGGACGGGCACTCTTCTACTACTGGCTCACGGAGGCAGCCACACCAGCAGGAGCCTCCAAGAAGAGCACGTTAGCGACTGCAGGGCAGAACAAAAAGGATCGTAAGATGTGTTTTTCTCGTGCGTAAAATAAAGCATGCTTACAGTGTCAGCGAACGGTAGGTCATGAACCAAGCTTGTGATCACGTTTGTTCCACGAGAAATCGTTCATGTAGAGGGAACTAGAGTCTGAATTGATGTGGAATGGCCCATCGCTCCGAACGCTAGCGAGGAGCACCCGGGACCTGCACTCACACCGCAGAGCATGCCGTAAAATGTCGTATTTACTCATGCCGTAAAACGCCGTATTTACTCATCCTAAAGACTAACGATCATTCATCAATTGCACATAATCACCTCCATTGAGCCACATAATGAGAGGTTTTGAGGCCGCATTAGTGGCTGCCTCCGTGAGCCAATAGAAGAGTGCCCGTCCGCCCTCTCCGGTAGTGTCTGCATCGTCGGCGACGCTCACGTAGCCCGCGAACTGCTCGAACTCCACATCTGGCTGGCCTGGCAAACGCACTATGGTGGGCTGGGTTGCAAGCCTTTTGTCCATCCAGTTAATTATCCCTCCAGCCACTCCAGGCTCCCAGCAGAGCCTGGGGATGGCTAGCGCAAACCATCCCCAGGCTCTGCCGGGAGCCTGGGGTGGCTGGAGCAACGGGGGCAAGGGGGGAGATGTGTAGTCTTTTATGTGTTTTAAGGCATCATGTGTATAGTTGTCGAATTCAATTCAGATACTAAGCTTGCAAGCATGTGTATATTCTTCAAACTCTATGTTTTTTTCTTATTCTCACAAGGTAATCATCAATACAACTAATCCCAATGTAATCCCAATGTGCATGTATGGATATAAAATGATTGTAAATCTATGTTTTTTTCTTATTCTCACAAGGTAATCATCAATACAACTAATCCCAATGTGCATGTATGGATATAAAATGATTGTAAATCTAAGCTCCATAAAGATTCTATTTTCTAGGATCGTAGCACTCTGTGAACTCAAATCATGACAATCCCACTCAACTCAATGATTCCACTCAGCTTAACAACCCTACTCTTGGACAATTTCACTCAAGACTGATCTGATGAGATCCCGAGGGATTCACTAATAGGCCCCTATTTAAGCTTATAAGGATACCTTTAAAAATAATGTCACCCCCCTTCCTTGGTACCCATATTTGACTCTTCCCTTGGTAGTATCCCTCGGCTACTATAGGTGGAGGATGGAGATGAGGCTATGGTGATCTTGTCCTAGCCCTTTCTTGGCCTCTTGGATCTCTGTTAGCTGCCTTTGTAGGTTTTCCACTTGATTGGCTTATGCTCTCTTCAAGATTATGCAGTTCTTCCTATGGTGGTTCTTGCTAGCTCCTCAATTCTTCTGTGACTTTGTGCTCTAAGAACATGCCACATCTTTTTTCCTTATGATTGTTTGTAGTTTGGACATTTATTTTTGGGGACATTTGTCATGCATTTATTCAAGTAATCTAATACTCCCTACATCCAGTCCAATTCTATGGTTTCCAAAAAACTAGATGGGCCTGGCACTATTGGGGCTGGTTTGGGCATGGTGGATCCAGCACAGTGGGACCCATTAGTTGATGATGGGTGAGTGTTTCTTTCCTAGAGGTTTCTTTGAATAGAGCCTATAGTTATGGCCCGATCTTGGTTTTGGTATCATGCCTTGTGAGCTTACTGATCTACTCTTTGAAGTTGTGTGCTAGCCTCTAGAGCTTTCACCATCGTGAATGCTTTCTTAGACATGTAGTAAGGTTTGTGTGTGAGGTTGATGTTTTCCTATAGACATGAAGTAGGGTTTATGTGTGAGGTTGATCATCTCTATCTGTCATTCAGCTCAAACTGTTTGCTACTCATATTCAGGGCAAAAGAGAGACAGATGGCTCCAAGAAAAGCAGGAAAACAACAGGCAAAGACTAAGAAAGGTATATGATGTGAATAGCCAAGATTCTAATGAGATTGTGTTTTAATGTTTTTAGATATGCTTACTTGGGCTTGGTGTGTGTGTCTTACAGACAACAGGGGGGGATACTCACTTAGATCTGGGCGTGTTTGTTTGACTCTTAGCGAGGAAGCTCAATCACGGACACCTATGTCCTCACATGTATCTCTCCTATTAGAGAGGAAACAGAAGCGCATAATTCTCTTGTTTATGAGGAAGAAGCGTTTGTGTTGGAGAACGAAATTGGCTCAATGAGCTCACCTCCTCCAACTCACATGGAGATGCCTGAATCTAGTACTGGTCAAGGGGAGACCCATAGAAGGCTTCTTGGAAAATCTATTGAATTGGGATTGCTTGGTGATGTATTCAGTAAGTTTTTTGTGCAACGCAATTCCTCTACCCCATTGGTCCCTTTATGCAGGCTGATTCCAAATGAAGCCATCCGTACAGTTTCTAGCCAACTTGAGGTGTTTCGTGATTCCTTTGACTGCCATGGCTATGTCGAAGCATCTCCTCCTTTTTTAGTTTCACTTACACGTCCCAGAAGCTCTATGTATTTCGCGGTCACACAAATAGACTTGCAAGAATGGGGACCATACTGGGTGGTACAACATGACAGATTTGAGGATGAAATCAGAGGAACTGAGTGGGAGGATCTCAGTGGTAAGAAGTTTCTTGTTTGGGATGGCAATCATCGTCCAGAGCATCTTCAAGAGAGAGACCCTCCAGAGCATCTTCAAGAGGGGGAGGTGTCAGGAAAACATGACATCATGGACATGACTAGTAAGAGTACTTTCCATCGCAAATTTATTTTGAGAAGAGTGTGCTTTCGAAATACATCTCATTTTTTGTCTTGTTTACTTGCAGGTGAGAGATGTTCTTCACACATATTGCTGGTAGACGTCCACACTCTTTCAGAGGGCTCAGATAGGTAAAAAGAATAATTTCACCATATAATTAGTTTTCCAAGTTATACTTACCAAAACCAAACATCATAAATCTTTTTTGTATAGTGTGGAAGAATTCTTGATGAAGATTCCCAAGGCTCTATCTCATAGAGGTGCTCCCTCAGATATAGTGGCTCGCCTCGTATGGGCTGACTTTCCTACAAGTTTATAGGTTGTTGATGTAGATACAGATGGGTGTCCCTCATGGAATCAAGTTTCTTCATCATTGATACGTGCCACACTTAGTTTTGTTGGTTTGTTTGTGTGGCTGATGAGGGTTGGTTTGTGTGTTTGAGTCTAATGGATCAACTTCCTAAAATATATTCCATGAGAAAGAAAGTTGGATTGGTCATGCATCGAACAATGTCTGTTCATGTGGAATCAAGTTATTTGTATGAGAATGGAGAACGGGTAAGTCATAATCTCTCAAATATTTCCCTTTATGTATACATGTTATGTGGTATGGATATCCAAACATAATGTTTTCTCGTTATGGTAGGTGGATACATTGGCGCTTAGTATGTTCTATCGAGTAAATTGCCATGTCCCTATTATTGATCGTGAGGCTAGGCAAAATGTTTCAAAGAAGTTATTCAACGCTCAACGAAATTTCATTTTTGAGAAGAATAAGAAGCATCCATTCCAACGCACGATGGTCTTGGAGTGCTACATTCGAGGTGGTCCAGAAAGATCTCCTATGTTCTTTAGGTGAGACAATTTTTATTCTGTTCATTTTCATAGCTACTTTTTCAAAATACTTAGATGCACATTTATGATTGCATTTCATTGTAGGTGGCTAGTGGAGACCTTCTCAAGTGAAGGAGATGGTGTCTTGGACGTTTTTGCGGGATGTGGAGGCTTGGGACATGCATGCCAAGAGTTAAAAAGGCACTATATAGGGATAGAGAATGATATGGAGGTAGCCAAAGCATGTTTTTGCGGGATGTGGAGGCTTGGGACATGCATGCCAAGAGTTAAAAAGGCACTATATGGGGATAGAGAATGATATGGAGGTAGCCAAAGCATGTCTGGGAGATTTCTCATTAGGTTGGGAATGACACGTAGAAGAATGCTATAATTTGTGGATCAAAAGACTTTGTAATTGAGATTGTCATGGTTTGGAAGTTTAAAGATCGATATATACATTTTTTATCTTTTAAAGATTGTGTTATATATTTAAGTAAGTAAGAAAGTATGTATGTAATGTATGTATATATGTTAGTGATGCGTAGGTAGCTCTTGTATGTATGTATGTATATGTATTTGTACGAGGTGTATGAATTTAGGTAGATATATGTATATATATAATTATATCAATAAGTATGATGTGAATCAAAAGACTTTGTAATCGAGATTTTCATGGTTTGGAACTTTAAAGATCGGTATAAACATTTTTTATCTTTAAAGGATTGTTTTTTATATTTAAGTAAGTAAGAAAGTATGTATGTATGTATGTATGTATATATGTTAGTATGTAGGTAGCTCTTGCATGTATGTATGTATATGTATATTTTGTATGTGTATATGTATGAGGTGCATGAATTTAGATAGGTATATGTATATATGTAAATTATTATACATATTTAAGTAAGTAAGAAAGTATGTATGTATATATGTTAGTATGTAGGTACCTCTTGCATGTATCTATGTATATGTATATTTTGTATGTGTATATGTATGAGGTGCATGAATTTAGATAGGTATATGTATATGTATATTTTGTATGTTGATCTTTCGAAGCTTGTTATTTATATGTAAGTAAGTTCTTGGTCCTTTACAAAGCTCATAGTAAGTTCATGGTCCTTTGCAAAGCTCGGACTCCTTGTTCATTGCTCCAAAAAGCTCGGCAAAAAAAGCTCACAAAAAAAATCCCCTCTTTTATAGTGGCTCGGGCCTCTACCCATTTTGAAGAATAGCAAGTAGGTACTATAATGTACCTTGCTCGAGTGGACTTAGTTGCAGGACTAATAGGTCCAACAAAATCCATTC
This sequence comes from Cibotium barometz, assembly GCF_041138505.1. Lineage (NCBI taxonomy): Eukaryota > Viridiplantae > Streptophyta > Polypodiopsida > Cyatheales > Cibotiaceae > Cibotium > Cibotium barometz. The sequence goes on along the minus strand of NC_141091.1, from coordinate 1,815,273 downwards.
CCCACTTTTGGAAGACTTGTAGAGAGTAGAAGGGCATACGATCCTTGCCATGAGTAATGAAAAATCTTTGGCATTCTTCACATCTCTTGACAAATTATGAGGAATCACCAAATAGGGTTGGCCACCATAGGCCTGGTTGAAGCACTTTTTGTGCAATAGTTTCTACGAAAAAATGTCCACCACCTAGTCCATTATGAGCTTCCTCAAGGACAACTACTTGATCAGACTCCAGCATGCTTTTATGAACCCCGGCCTTGCCTAACTGATATAATTGTCCCGCAATTAGTTAATACGACACTGCCAACTTTACCAATCATCTTGCTTGTTCTTTAGAAAGTTCAGGGTTCATTGTTGGTAGTCCATTTGTTAAAAAGTTCACATTAAAAAGTTCACAATGTCAAAGATCTATTTAGGAACTGTGTCTATTTGAAATAGACATACATCAAGCAAGTCATCTCATCTCAACACTTATAGGAGGTTCACCATTGGTTACTCTGGATAGATGATCTGGAAGCACATATGATGATCCTTTCCTCATAGTGATAGAGAAGTCAAATTCCATGAGAATCAATAGCCACCTAGTGATCCTTCCAGTGGTACAAGGTTTGTTAACCAAATAGAGAAGGGCTTGATGGTCTACAAAGAACACAAATTTATTTGCAACAAATAGTGCCTAAACTTCTTAACTGCATAAACAATACCTAAGCCTTCCTTTTCTATGGTCATATAGTTTTTCTCAGCCTCATTTAATTATCTACTTGCAAAGCTTATAAGGAAATCCATTTTATGTTCTCCTAGTTGGGCACATATATATCCAAGGTGGAGGTATCAATGTGGACATGAAAAATCACATCCCAACAAGAATTCCAAAGAATAAGGGCTGACGCAAGCACCTTCTTTAATTTTTCATAGGATTCTTGACATTCATCTGTCCGGACAAAATTTATCAATAGTTTATACAATGGTCAGGCTATATCAACATACATGAATATAAATCGTCGGTAATAGCCAACATGACCCATAAACCTTTGTACTCCTTTGGCATTTGGCATTTGTACTCCTTTGGCATTTGTAGGAGGAGGTAACTATAGAATTACTTTGATCTTACTGAGATTAATGGAGATCCCTCTTTGGGCACAATATGTCCAAGGATTATGTCATGTTTGACCATGAACGAAACTTTTCAGGGGTTGAGAGAGATTCAATAAAGTCTACACCTTAGGAAAACTTTATGTAAACAATTTAAATACTCCTTCCAAGATGAGTGCACCCCAAGGTCATCCATAAAGATTTCAAGAAATTTCTCTAGGTAGTCCTTAAAAACCATACATGTAAGTCTTTAGAATGTGGCCAGAGCATTGGTCAAACCAAAAGGCATGAGCCTATAGGCATAAGTTCCCCATGGGGTGATAAATGTTGTCTTATAAATGTTGTCTTATGTTGATTGGCAAGATCTATTTGTACCTCGTTATAGCCCAAGAAACCATCCAAGAAGCTATAGATTTCTTTTATTGCCACTCGTTCTAATACTTGTTCAATAAATGGTAAAGGATAATGATCCTTAATTGTCAGCATTGACCTTTTTCATGTCAACACACACTCGGAGTTTTCCATTCTTTTTAGGTACAACCACAATAGGAGAAACCCACTCAGTATGTTATATCTCATAAATAAAGCCCACATTGATCAATTTATCAATCTCCTCTCTAACTAATTTCGATTCATAGGATGAGATCTTTGTCACACTGGTCATGCGTCATCCATGATTAGAATAGTATGCTTGTAGACTTTAGGAGGAACCCCTTTCATGTCTAAGTAGACTTTAGGAGGAACCCCTTTCATGTCTAAGTATTTCCAAGAAAAAACATATTTGAATTCCTTGAGAAGATCAATGAGATCCTTCTCTTCTTGTTTAGTCAAGTCTGTGGTGATGTAGACTGGTTTGCGATCTTCACGAGGTCTGTGATGTCTACTTTCTTAACTCGTAAGGCCTTTAAATGATGGTTCAAAGCCCTCACCTTTTGTTAGTCGAGCTTCCTCACATTGCACTAAGCGTTCATCCAAATTATAATTCTTGAAATAATCAGGAATCTTGGAAGCATCTTCTTCCAACTGTTCTTTTTCTTGGGCCTTTTGTTTCATCCTTGAGAAGTTTATTCCTTCTCTTTCTAGCAAACCTGGACAATTTTGTGAAGTCTGGCCTTCAAACTCAAAACTAGCTATCAAACTAAGAGGTGCTACCTCTATTTTATGAATTGGAATGACCTCGTTCAAGTCGTCACCTAAGGTTTCATTCAATTCATCAAAGGATACCATGACCCCAATAGAGCGAAGGAAATGCTTTTCATTTTCTAGCTCTGGATGGGGTATAGGGTTGATAGTGGCTGGCCTTTTCGTATTTTTTAAAGCTTCTTCTTGGCTTTATGAATACACTTATAAATTTCCTCATCTGAACTTATCCCAATAGGGTAAAAAGCAATAGGGTCACCATCTTGCAAAGAAGCAGTCAACATGTAAAGAGATATCTCCTCATTATTGGCATTCATGAATTTTGTTCCCATCTTATTTAGGAACTATGTCTATCGCAACAATTGCATCCAGTTCTCACAGTAAGTGGGGTCCGGAATAGAAGCAATCTATTTTTGTTGCTTGAAAACTCGTGCTTCAACTTTCCTTAGACCAATGTCTATTCCCTCATCAATGAGCTTTTCCTTTTCAACAAAGATTTTGCTTTCTAATTTTGTAGCCTTATGCTTGCACACCATACATATTCTTCTTTCTATAGATGTTTCAGTATGAAATGTAGTATCTGAATCCAGCTCCAAAGGAGTTCGACTCACTAGATGGGCTTTATGACTCATCAAATCTACCCTAATGATTTGTTCATTCTTTCGAAGGTAAATATGGTTCGTGCCACCCCATTCATGTATCATTTGTAATTGCCTCATAAATGGCCTTCCCAATATTATGTTGTAATTGGTAGGATGTTGGAAATCCATGATTACAAATGTATGGGAAAAGCACATACCATAGGTATCCATAGTCATGCAACTGATCTTACCAAGAGGCTTGTCAATAGAGCCATCAGCCATCTTGACTAATACACATGTAGGTTCTATCCCATCTCATCCAACAGGCTTTATTTGCGATACTAACACTAGCTCCACCATCAAGGATGGCAGAGACTTGAATTGCTTTATAGGAAATAGGAATGGTTACATTAGTATCCTCCCCTTTGCAGTATTGATACTGCCTGAGTTTGTTGATGGTGGGTACCTCAAGAATACAATCACACCAGGAGACTCGGAATTATCAAACCTATCAATATTAAATTCTCCCTCAAAGTCCATGTCTAAGGACTCAATTGGGAATTTGTTCTTTAACCAATGATGTACAGATCCTCACAAGGTAGGATTGCCTTGTAAAAATCCCCCGAATGTCATCTTGATATAGGTGTTGACAAGAGGGATTGCAACATGTTTGATGTCCTAGGCTATTTTGTGTTTCTCACCTTTCTAGCTCAAGCCTTGGAAATCTCATAGATTTCGTCGTTAGTGGGAATCCTCTTTCTTTTCCACACCCATCCTCAGAGTTCACACAACTCTCTAGGTAATTAGAAAGTGTGCGAATATATCATTTTACTGACCCTTCAAGAGGTTCAGTGGCATTGATGATGATAGAGGGAACTCTAGATCTTGGAGGAGATCTATTTCTAAGATTCAACCAAAAATCATGACTCTAGCTGATCTTGATGATTGTGAATAGGTTTTATCAAGTTTTCAACTTGTCCTTGTGTATTTCCCAATGGAATTTCTTCGGCATTGCCATCATTGGGCAATTCAAAGAGGTTTAACTCCTCAAAGTTTGGAACTATTAACATTGCATAATCCTCCTCCTCCTTATGTAAGACTTCAGTTCCTGACTCAAGAATGATAGATAAAGGAGGTGGAGGAATCAGTTCTGGAGCCCTAATTGGTCCATAAATGCTTTCCAACTCTTGTTGAGTCTTTTGAACCATCTCAATGGCTTCAAAAATTTGTTCTTTTTCCTTAACAGGATCAGGTATTGCTCAAACTTCTTAGAAAGCTTTTGAGGGTGAGCCTCAAAGCTATTCTCCATTGATTTTTTCACAAACTGCAAGTCCTCATCCTCAGGGATCAAAGGAAGAGAGACTCAGTAGATGATGAACTTGTTCCATCCATAATTTTTACTTTGTCTTTTCCATTGCCAACTGTCATAGATTTCTTTCTCTTTGCTGCAAGAGCATGTGAAACTTTGTTCGATGCGCTTCTCAAAGGTCAGCGATCACCCACCACTTCTCAGGTGCATAGGTTAGTGCCTACTATGAGTCACAACTCATCAGATGGGCCTTTCGTCATCAATAAATGATAATTTTCTTCCCTACCATTGGAAGGCAAGAATCAATCCTTTCTGATTTAATTTTAAGTTTCTTCTTTGGTGCTCCCTATATTTCTTCTGTCAGTCTCGTCAAAAGTGAAGGGTAACCGATTGATTAAGTTCAAGAATGGCCAAAAATCTTCGAAAGGAATGCTATGAAAATCAAGAATGTACGCACCCGTATACCAATCTCAAAAATAACTATAGATAAGTGTATTGAACTCAACTCGATCCACAAGGCCAAGAATGCAACACATCTGGATATATAAAAGGTTTTCGTCCCAGCATTGGTCCCAACAAGTGGTCTATTGATAACACTCCACTAACAGGGTGTCGCCCTTTATCTCAACTGAATAAGATCCAGGAACTAGTTGTAAGATCCTATTTTGAATGCTTTTGTGAAAATCTCATAAGCACATAAACAAAGGATCCTTTATCTCAACTGAATAAGATCCAGGAACTAGTTGTAAGATCCTATGTTGAATGCTTTTGTGAAAATCTCATAAGCGCATAAACAAAGGATCCTCAATAGTAATGTTCATTACATTCCCCACAGTCTTGGCTAAAAATAACCAACACTTCCCTCCAATTTACTAAAAATAGTAATTAACTAATGATGTTGGGATTGAACCAAATTTGGCAGGTACCATGTCCAAAGTGTAAGTAGAGACTTGGTAAACTCTATTCCATAGAAAGACACCCGGTTTGCACATAGGAATTAAACAAGGACTTCCAAAACCTTTAAGGAAGGGATTTTAACCAACTCACATTCTCTTACCTACTAGAAAAATGCCAACTCTGATTAAGCAAGGCTGTAGGACCAAGTAAGGGGGGTTGCTGCCACCCTAGTGCTTTCTCCAAACCAATACTTTATCGGGGAACAACAATCAAGTGAACATGGGCTAAAAATGGGTCCGAAATGAACTAAATTTTCAACCAAGTAAGCGTGTAAGGTCCATTTTTGGAGTGCGTAGCAGCAAAGATCTTAAAGAGTCCAAGATCTTAAAGAGTACAATCTTGGATGCTTGGTGTGATTGTGAGAGCCAAATGTGGAGGCTCTTAAAGCCCCCTGGAGAACTGCACCTTCCCGGATAGGATCAACTTGATCGGGCCGCAACTTTTGACTTCGAACTCTGATTGGGGTGTTCAAGCAGTCAAAATTTATCTTTAAAAAACAAGAAATCCAAATTTGCCAATGATAGTGTGAAATTGGATTCTCTATCAAAAGTTATTGCGATTTAGGGAACTGCAACTTTTAAGGGTTCCTTTTGACCCTATTTTGTACCAGTGCTATAGGGCACTACGGTTGATAGGCCTAGCTATCATCTACAAGGCCTTGTTAAAAATGGTTGAGTGGTTTGCAAGATAGATCCAAACTTCAACTTCTCCCATAAGAGGTTTTTACACTTTTAAAGTGTGTCCGAGAGAAGTTTAAGTGTAGTCTTAGCTCACACTCCATACAACTTTTCGTAGGGTTGATGTGCTAGGCACGTAGTCCCTATAAGTATCTACCTATATACTAGGTCTTACCTAGCTTGGTTTAGTAGGTTGGCCCAAATATCCAAACTTCAACTTCTCCTAGAAGAGGGCTTTCAAGATTTGCTTCCTTTACAAATTCCAGCAAGGAAACTTGCAATTTTGGAGCTTTCCAAATATGGGTCTAGAAAAGTCAAATGACTTCAAGGTTTAATATGGTTATAGTACCTTACAAGGTTTACAAGCCTAGTACCTAAGGCTGAGGTTAGAGATCCTCAAGTGCTATTTATAGCCAGCCTCAAACTACTTCCTAGCTAGTATGCTAGAAATAACAATTTTCCAAATTTAGCCGATCAAACTTGGTAGGGAGGTAGCAAAAGTCATAAATAAATTTAGATACTTGGTGTGCCTGCAGGAGCCAAACGTGGAGGCTCTTGAAGCCCCCTGGAACTGCACCTTCCCGAACAGGGTCAACTTCAACGTGCTATAACTTTTGTTCCTGAACTTCAACTTGGGTGTTCCAGTAGTCAAAAGTTATCTACAAAAAAGGAATCCAAATTTGCATCAACTATGCAATTTTGGATTCCCTATCAAAAGGTATTATAGTTCACGGAACTACAACTTTCCAAAGGGCTTTACAAATTCCCCCCTGACCCTATCTCTATCCCCTTTAAATAAGTTATTCCCTTTGATAAATGTAAGCCTAGAGATGATAGAAATAAGCAAAAACATACATAAGTGAAGGTTTAGATCTTACTTGTGGGGTTTTACCTCCTCTTAAAGCTCTTTAGCATGTCCCAAATGTCGCTCTTGAGAAGGGTGTTTTGTCTTGAACTCCAAGCTTCAAGTGTTGCTTGTCCGCTCCTTCCCAATTGCTTACAAGTCCTAGTAGCAAGTCTCCACTCTGCCAAAATATTAATCCTTAAGATAAAATTTTAAAATTTTGGCAACATTTTGATACTATGTGGGTGCTTGGAGACTTAATGGACTTGCAACAATGATTCGAAAGAGTATATTGCTAAATGGCACATGTGATAGGGAGGTTCAAGATGATTACCAAAATTTACCATTTCTCCGTGGACTTGTAGATGCCTAGAACGTCATCCCCGAGTCTTTGTCGATGCTTAAATGAGAGCCTCTATTGCCCAGATTGCTATGCTCATCGGCTCTTTCTTTGCAAAACGAAAGAAGTGATGTTTGAGGGGGTTAGCGTGCCCTCAAACTAAATACTTTTCCCACAAAGAGAGTAGCCCTAGACACTTACTTAAATTTACCAATGTCGTGTTTGAACTATGAAAGGTCCTACCAACAAGTGGTTCCACAACTCCCTTACTTGGGTTGACCAATGCCCTCGACACCTTCCAATGCCTGATGTGCACAACCTACAAGGAGTATACATAAATTCCTTGAGGTCTTCAAGGATGACCTTTGTGTCAACTCTACGTGAAAAGCACATTTATGGTGTCTGAGGAAAGTGCTAGAGAGATGCTGGCTTTATATGATCTCTCTTAATCCTCTAAAATGTCAGTTTTTTTGGGTCTAGCATAAAGTAATCCTGGGACATATTGTCTCAAAACACAGTATCTCCATAGGTGATAGCAAGGTGCGACTCATTCTTGAGCTGCCACTCACTACCAACTTCAAGGGAGTCCAACAATTAATGGGACATGTTGGTTATTATCGACGTTTCATATTTATGTATGTCGACATAGCTTGTCCCCTTTATAGACTCTAGTGATTTTTGAATGGACTGAGGAGTGCCAACTCAGGGGCCAACTCGGGGGGGAGGGGGGAGGGGGGGTCACTTATAAATTTGTAAGCGTAGCACCTGCTGGGTTCAACAGAAAGGGTTTTTTAAATCCCTTTTTTGTAAATTTTTTACATACATAAGGGTACCATTTAAAGGGGGTATTTACAGATTGAATAGAAAAAGGGTGTGTTTTATTCATGAAAAAATTACATATAAGGGGTTTTTTAATTAGGCCTTGAACGCACGTGATATAGAGAGTTTACATATAGTGAACCCCCCCACCAGGAGTGCCAACAAGCATATGATACCCTAAAAAAGGCATTGGCAAGTGCTCCCATTTTAAGATCTCCTAATTGGAAAATTATATTCCATGTCCACATAGATGCCTATATCTTCAATTGGTTGTGTACTGGCTTAATATGGAGAATACAATAGGGATTTCCCTGTAAGCTTTGCGAGTCGTTAATTAAACAAAGTAGAATGAAACTACACCACCACGGAGAGGGAAGGGTTGGCCATGGTCTATACTATTAAAAAGTTTGTTATTACCTTTTTGTGTGACAAAATTCGTTTTCTTTGTAGACCACCAAGCTCTTCTTTATCTGGTGAATAAACTTGCACCATGGGTAGGATCACCATATGGCTTCTCATTTTACTTGAATTTGACTTTACCGTCATTGTATGTAAAGGCTCCCATCATGTATTGGCCGACCATATGTCACACATCCCTAATGGAGAGCCACCAGTGGGTGTTGATGATGACCTACCAACAGATGCCCCTGTGAGATCCCTGCCCCCTCTTCGCATTGAACTCTAGAGTGCTAGCAGCAGAAGTAGCAACCTTGCATGCAGGGCAGAGCTTCCCACTCAGGGCCTCGCCCACAAATGTAAGAAACTAATCCGACGGTTCTTCCAAAATTGAACCCGGAAAAAACTTCCCTCGCCCAGAAAGCATAGGCAACTCCTCCAGGAAAATCTTCTAACGTAGTCAAGGCCTTATCTATCCTTTGTATTCCGACCGAACCCGCGGGTCACATGGCCGAATCAAAGGAGGAACTTGCACTTGGTTCATAGAGACCAATGCTTTTTTTCCCATCAAAAGAGGCACAGCCGTTGATTCTTTTCCATAGAACAAGGATTATCCTATGACTTACTTCAACTATCGTAACTTGAACAGAATTGAATTTTATTATAGGAATCCATCGATCCAGCCTAACCCCATCCGATCCCATGGGTTAGCCAACTACCCAATCAGTGTATTGAGGATCCATTATAAAAATTTGGTTATGTTTTGTCCCGGGTACCAGGGAAAAAAGTTCCTAGGCTCCCTAGCCGGCTCTCATGCAAAAATTAAATAGACACACCACTTGCACACCCAATATGAAATAGCCTTTTCTCTGATTCAACTATTTCCAAAACAAAATTGCAATAAAACCACAGTGTTTCCATCATAATGCTCAATATTCCATTTCCAGGTCCAATTTATAACTTTTCCACTTTCCAACCATAAAATCCAATTAGGCTGGTCCAGACCTCAGTCGATCTTGCCACGCAAGACATCCTTCTTTGACTCTCCGTCAGATGTTGCAACATTTTCACTTAGGTCCACAACCTCATTCCACAAGATAGTCAAAATGCTTCCCCCAGCATTCTTGACGTAAAACAATCTTTAAAAAACAGGTTTCACATACAAATACAGTTTCCAAGCAAAATTCCCATCTTTCCACATCATTCGATATCATTACTCATCATTCACATCATTCCTCATCGTTTCTTATCATTCTACATCATTTCTCATCATTCCACATCAATTCACATCCATTCACATCATCCCACATCCATTCACATTATCCCACATCAATTCACATTCATTCACATCATCCCACATTCATTCACATCATTCCCACATTTGTTCACATCATCCCACAACATTGCCACATTCGTTCACATCATCATACATCATTTCCACATTCATTCACATCATTCCCACATTTGTTCACATCATCCTACATCATTGCCACATTCGTTCACATCATCATACATCATTTTCACATTCATTCACATCATCATACATCATTTCCACATTCATCCCACATCATTCCCACTGTCATTCACATCGTCCCACATTCATTCACATCATCCTACATCATTTTCACATTTATTCACATCGTCCCACATCATTCCCACATTCATTCACATCATCCTACATCATTTCAACATTCATTCACATCGTCTCTCATCCTTTCCACATCACTCCACATCAATCCACACATTCCACATCAATTCACACATTCCACATCCTTCCACACATCACCCAGGTTAAAAGTACAGTTACTCTACTTTTTATACTGACAGAACTTTCTAAGCCTCGGCCATTACTTGGCTCAGTTGTTAAAGGTAACTTTTTTCTCGACTCAATTCAATTAAATTTCGTTCTCTTTTGGACCCTCGATCTTTTCAAGAATTCGAGATTCCTTTCCCAGGGAATCTAGGAATAAGTCAGTCACACAAGTATTTACATTCATCCAACTAAGTGTGTTTCAGGTCTTTTTTCTAGGAAAATCCATTTTCTCGTTTAGAATGTACCCAAGATTCCATTTCTCGAGAATCTAGACATATACTTCAATTTCCAGAAGTTAAATATGTTCGTGATTCCTCTTTTTGATTAAAATTTTATCCATGATTTCTCGATGCATTCCTATGAATATTTTCTCATTCTTATCTCAATTGTCCCAAAATAAAATATGCTCAATATTCTTCTTTTTTTGAATAAAAGATTTATGCATATAATCTCATGGGATTTACAAAATCAATTATACCCATAGTTCCTCTTTCTGATTAAAAATTTATCTATGTTTTCTCGATGCACCCCTATGAATATTTTCACTTTCTTTTCTCTATTTTTCCAAATCAAAATATCATGCAAATCCCTCTTTTAGCATAAAATATTTATGCACACCTACTAATCAATTTTTATCTAAATGAATTATATTCCCAATCATTTTCATAATTCTCATAATTTGAATGAATCTAGAAAATTTATGCATAACCTTCTTTATTTTTCTGACAAATGAATAATGCTCAAAACTCCACTTTTAGCATAAAATCTATTATGCATAAATTCATTCTCTAATGATTTAAATTTTTCCATAGGTTCCCCATATTTTCTATGAATGATAATACTCAAAATTTCACTTTTAATATAAAAATTATTTATGCATAAATTTCATTTTCTAATGATAAAGATTTTACCATAACTTCTCCATATTTTCTATGAAATGAGAATGCTGAGAATTTCACTTTTAGCATAAAAATTAATTATGCATAAAATTTATTTTTTTAATAATAAAAATTTTACCATAGTTTTTTTGCATTTTCTATGAAATGAGAATGCTTAAAATTACACTTTTAGAATAAAATTTATTCTATGCATAAACTCATTCTCTAATGATGAAATTTTTACCATAGTTTTTCGGTATTTTCTATGAATTAAAAATGCTCAAAATTACACTTTTAATAGAAAAATTTGTTTATGTATAAACCTAAGCTTAAACATAAACATTAATTCATCATCAATCAAGAAAAGCATGGTTTTAAAAGGAAAACCACAAAATAAAATGCTTCCCAAGCATGAGGGAGGTTATGAAGAAGATTAACAATAAAAAGAGAGCATAAACATCATTGTTTAGGATTACCCTTGGTTTGCTTGATTCTTTACCTTGCAAAAGTTGTGTAGCCCTCAAAGAAAAGGCTTGGCCACCAAGGGGAAAGGGTAATCTTCAAGAGAAGAAGAGGTTTAATGAAGCCCCAAAGCTTCACAATGGGGAGGGCCAATGAAGAGGGAAGAGGAAAATACACTAAATTAAAAATTATACTAGCATAGAATTAATCTAAGATGAAAATACAAAGGAATAGGGGTCTATTTATAGGTGAGGGAGGCCACCAACCAAGTCCAACTAGAACTTCAGTTTGATCCAATTTGGACAAGTTTTGGACCAGTTAGGCCCACTTTTCTGATCTAGTTTGAAAGAGGTGAGAGAAGAGATGAAAAATCTCATTTTTTTATTAAAAATTTGGAGTAATCATGAGGATTCTAGGCGCCTCCTTCATGAGCTCCATTCACCCTCCTGAGGTGTCAAAATTTTATTTTTTTACTAATAAACCTCCATTTTTTACTATTAAGTCATGTACTAGTCAACTCTTCATCTTATGTGAGAATTTACTCCTTTTTGGAGGATTTTCTTTTATTCTTACATTTTTCTTATTCCAACACTTGGATTAACCCCATTGGCCCTTTAGAACACTCTTTAGACCTTAATCCATAATTTTTTGAAAATGTGGACCCTTAGGCTAAGGTGTCTAATGCACATATTCAATTAATTTCTAATACATATTAGAAAACTCTTTTTGAACTTCTGTTGCAAGGGAATTCATCTTAAATAAAAGGGATAACTTTAAATCCAAAAATATCTCAAAACTATATTATCTCTCTCTAGAATATTTTCTCTCTCTAGGCTAAAAACAAAGGTAAACAGTGTTTTCTTGCATTTTGAAATAGGGGATGATTACAGGGGACTGAGAGGAGAACTTATACATCTTTTTGGGGCTGAGAAGGAACCTTACATCTATTTTGAAGGGGGGGAATGATTACAAGAGACTGAAGGGGAGATTCTTATATCTTTACATCTCAAAAGCTAGAGGGAGGAATCTTACATAGGGGGCTTGGGAACTCTTTTCCCTGGTACCCAGGACAAAACATAACCAAATTTTTATAATGGATCTTATCAAAATAGAGTGGTTGGGCGGTTGGCTAACCCATAAGATTGGATGGGGTTAAGCTGGATCGATGGATTCCTATAATAAAATTCAATTTTGTTCAAGTTACGATAGTTGAAGTAAGTCACAGGATAATCCTTGTTCTATGGAAAAGAATCAATGGCTGTGCCTCTTTTGATGGGGAAAAAAGCATTGGTCTCTACGAACCAAGTGCAAGTCTTTGATTCGGCCATGTGACCCACGGGCTCGGTTGGAATACAAAGGATAGATAAGGCCATGTGACCCACAGGCTCGGTTGGAATACAAAGGATAGATAAGGCCTTGACTACGTTAGAATATTTTCCTGGAGGAATCGCCTATGCTTTCTGGGCGAGGGAAGTTTTTTTCAGGTTCGATTTTGGAAGAATTGCCGGATTAGTCTCTTGTCCGGACATTCGTGGGGCGAGGCCCTGAGTGGGAAGCTCTACCCTGCGCCGCGTAACGTTGCTACTTTCGCTACCAGCACTCCAGATGCGCAAAGGGGGCAGGGATCTCATAGCAAAAATTAAATAGACACACCACTTACACACCCAATATGAAATAGCCTTTTCTCAGATTCAACTATTTCCAAAATAGAATTGCAATAAAACCATAATGTTTCCATCATAATCCTCAGTAATCTATTTCCAGGTCCAATTTCTAACTTTTCCACTTTCCAACCATAAAATCCAATTTTTAGACACTCCTTCCTCGGCGTACCCATGGCATCATCAACACAACCAGAATGCTCACCACCTGGTCAGTCCCTCTAGGTTCACCTTATACTTGGCCTCGACCACGGCCTCTACCTTTGCCTCTACCTGAATTAAAGTAGAAGGCATGTTTCAATGTGTTCTTGCTTTGTGAAGAAGAATCCTCACCTAAAGCCTTTTCTTCTATAATCAGCATAAATATCAAGTCTCGAAAGTTGGGAATATTCTCCCTAACTGCAATGGAGGTCTTGAATGGCTTGTACTCTTTGCGAAGCCCATTCAGACAGACACTCACCAAATCATCATCCTCCACTGATACATTGATAGACCCAAGGGATTCAACAATGCCCTTGATCTTTAAGACATATTCATTGATAGACATGCTTTTCTTTTCCACAGTATGCAACTCTTGCTTTAACTGCAACTTCCTTGCCTTTGTGTCAGTTTGCAAGTGTTTGCAACTCTTGCTTTGTGAAGAAGAATCCTCACCTAAAGCCTTTTCTTCTATAATCAGCATAGATATCAAGTCTCGAAAGTTGGGAATATTCTCCCTAACTGCAATGGAGGTCTTGAATGGCTTGTACTCTTTGCGAAGCCCATTCAGACAGACACTCACCAAATCATCATCCTCCACTGATACATTGATAGACCCAAGGGATTCAACAATGCCCTTGATCTTTAAGGCATATTCATTGATAGACATGCTTTTCTTTTCCACAGTATGCAACTCTTACTTTAACTGCAACTTCCTTGCCTTTGTGTCAGTTTGCAATATTTGAACTAGATCTGCCATGCAACTGCTGGAGTGTTTGCATCCTGTATGTGTCCTATCATAGTGTCTGTGACACTAATTGAAAGCTAGTACATGACTTTTCTTGCACCTTGATTCCAATCCTTAAATGCCTTTATATCTGTAGGAGTGGCATTCTCCTCAGATAACTCTGGAGGCTCCTCATTGTCTCCTTCTACATAATCCCAAAATCCTTTACCCACATTAGAAAATTGGCCATTCTGAACTTCCAGGCATGGAAATTATTCTTATCCAACTTCTCACTAACAATCTGATTAATTTCATCAGACGTTTTCCTGCAACAATCAAACCTGCAAACAGACAACTTCTATAAGTAACCTATAATACAGTAGTATCTCCTGTAATTGCTGCAGGAGCGGTACTTCAGCACAACTTGTGTGTCACCAAATGTGATCAGAGTACATGTATATACACCCAGTATCAACAATACATGTGCAAACCCTACCTGCACTTCCAAAATGCACTGCTACACTGCAATAACCAAATTTTGGCAGAAACAATTCTTTACCAAAACTTCGAGAAAACTGCTGAAATACCTTGCACTGATGAAACAGGGCCCGTAACGCACCCGAAATGCAAATTTGACAGAAAAAAATTTGTCCAATAGGATGGTATACATGACCTGTAGCTCTACTCCCGCGAAGACAGCTCCTGAATCGGACATGTGTAGATCCCAGAGTTACTGAGGGGATGTTGTACCTAAACCAAGAAGGGAAAAGAGATGATGGTGCTCTTACCTGTGTAGTACCTCTTCCTTCTTTGCTTGTTCTTGCCTCTTGCTTGCCTCCTTAGCTCTCACACGAACCATGCTCTGATACCACAAAGAGAATGTGGGGGAGAGGGAGAGGGAGAGCTTCAAACCCTAGTAAGCAAACACACACACACAAGAGAGAGAGCAAGACGACACAAGAGAGAGAGCAAGACACAAGAGAGAGAGATGAATAGCTGAATTTTCTTCTGTCTTCTTCTTCTCTACTCAACCAACATAACATAAAGATAAGAGTACACACTATATGGGTTAGTACTCAACTACTACAACATACAAGGGTTGGTCCATAATGTGAACCCGACTAAATGAGCTGGCATTGTAACTATGCCAATCTCTAGTAATCCAAAATGGCTGTCACATAGCTTGTCATCCCACTGGCCACATATCACCCATAATCTCACCAACCATGCCAGTGGTGTAGATGCAGAAGCTATCACCCAGGCGGGTCATCAATGTCTGCCGTAGCACTAGTTGAGCTCAATACCTCAACAACAAAGGTGTGTCAAAAGTTAGTTCTGAGAATATTAATCCTCAAATCCACACTAGCACTAGTTGAGCTCGATATCTCAACAACAAAGGTGTGTCAAAAGTTAGTTCTGAGAATATTAATCCTCAAATTCCCCAGAATACCTATGGGATTTGCGATGCCTCCATCAACATAGCCTGTCATCCCACTGGCCACATATCACCCATAATCTCACCAACCATGCCAGTGGTGTAGATGCAGAAGCTATCACCTAGGCGGGTCATCAATGTCTGACGTAGCACTAGTTGAGCTTGATATCTCAACAACAAAGGTGTGTCAAAAGTTAGTTCTGAGAATATTAATCCTCAAATCCCCCAGAAGACCTATGGGCTTTGCGATGCCTCTATCAACAAGTTTCACTATTAATGCGCTGTCATCCATGGGAGGTTTTCCCCATTTTTACTAGCATTGTTTGGTAATATTGTTTTCTCCTACCCTACCATCTAGGATGGTGCTAACTTGAAGGTCATCAAAAGTTAAGGGTAACGTTGCATTAAGTTTGTCTCCTTCGAAAAATGCCCTAACTTGTTTACTCAAACCATGGGAACACCTGTAATGTCGTCCGGTTTAATGAATCCGTCATCATCAATCTCATTGAAACTTCCTAGCTTTGCCTGTTCTTCCATACGTGCTCTAAGCCATCCATCCATCCAATCCTTCAAATCTTTCCATAGACTCAGGTTACCTTAAAGTAAGGTGCCAATGGAAATCTGAACTTGTGAAGACAAAAAGGAGGAAAGAACTGCAATATCTCTTGGAATGGGTGTGGGTTCATGAATCGGATTATCCCTATTCATGGTTAGGCTTTCTAAGGTGTAGGGTATCAGGATGTGAACTTCCGTGTTGGTTCTTCTTGGGTGATCATCCCTTATATTTTTGAGATACGCAACAACAAGGTCTACCTAGTGCGGGACTAGCATGGCTTTTGGGTCTATCTTTCGAGGGGGGTTAGTGGTTTGTCTTCTTCTGTCATTGTAGCTCATGGAATTGGGATTGTGTGTTGATAAGAGTGGTAGTTGATGGTGGAAATGATCTAGAGATGTTAAGCATAAGAAGAAGGTATAGGTAGAATGGATTAGGCACGAAGCATAGCTATTGGGTGAAGCGGGGGTGATTAAGAAAATCCAGGTGATGAAGCATAGTTATTGGGCGAAGTAGGGGTGATTAAGAAAATCCAGGCGATGGGTTGAACCATTGAACAAGCTTGTGTCCACCATGGTCCCCCCATCTAGGGATGTACCTAGATGGCTGTCGATGCTGAGGCTTTGTGCGGCCCTGTACGCATAAGACAGAGCCCAGTGAGAATTGCAGGTGTTGTGCATGGGCAAGGGCAAAAGGTGTGCCCATGGTCCTAATCACCTAGATATTCCTAATCACCTAGAGCCTCTCTCTTTTTTGTGGTCCTCATATGGTGATGAGGACTTACATATGCTTATTGGTCAACATCCCTTAAGAGGGTTTTGTACTAATTAACCCATTTGGCTAGATTTGTGAGCTTACCCTTGAGTTTATCTTTGAGTGGTTGGATAAGCTCTGACATTTGTAGCACTACCCCCCTTGGTTTGGTGATGAAGTTGAGGGGTAGGGTGGAGCATCGTGGATGAGGCTCTTGTGGTTGAAAGGGCCGGGAAAATTGAGCTATTAAGTGCCCATGGGTTGGGTGTGGGCAAGTTCGTATGACTTAGTTGATGAAAAGGGGACTTGCTTGCCCGTTGGTTGCCAAACCATTTGCATCGACGAGTGGGCAAGTAAAGGCTTGGTTGGTGTGGTTTGGGAAACTATTGAGGGTTATGCCGTGGGAGCCAAATGATGGAGTTGCCATCATTGAAGCATTAGGCCTCTAAGAGACGTTTGGGCACCCATCGTTGCTCAGTGATGATGAAGGCCCATGGTTGACAAGGCTTCTTGGTTTTTGGTTGACGAGGCTAAGAGCTATGAGTAGGTTGTTGCTGAGGACAGGCCTTTACTTGTAGCTTTGGGAGCCACAGGTATTTGTTGCCTTCATGGAAACCTTGAGCTTTGAGCAAGTTGGTAGGCACCCAGCATTGTTGGCTTCGTTGTGCTTGGGGTTGCCTAACCTGTGGCGATTGTCAGACCTTTTATCGCAGCTTCCTGGGGAATTGTTATGGTGGATGAGCACAAACAGTGTTCTTGGGTAACCAAAGGCGAGTGTTGCCTTCATAGTAACCTTATACTTGTAGCAGGAGGTCAGGGAGGACCAGCCAATGTTGAAGCTTTGGCTTGGGGTTGGTTTTTGTTAGCTTAGTTTGCTTCTTGCTCTTTGGTGTCGAAGATGGCTGTTTTGGGATCTAGAGTTGTGTGTAGCCATTGTAGAATCCTTGAGCTACAAGAAGATTCTTGGGCACCCACCATTGATTTTCATGAAAAAGGTAAGAGGTGGGGGTGCTTGCGGTGTGGGTGGTCGAAGATGTAGATTTGAGGTGGGGGCACTTGCGGTGTGGGTGGTCGAAGATGTAGATTTGAGGGGGAATGTTGATGCAACAACAATGAGACTTAATTATCATTACTAGATGGTGTCTAAAAATGCCCTTTCAACCAGCAGTGGTGAGGCACGGGGTGTGGTAACATGGGAGACTGCCGGTGATGAGGATGGGACATGAGGGGGAAGGGCAGTTGAGGGTGAGGGTGTGTGTATGATGTCCTCTTGGGGATATAAGAGGATTGTGGCCTATTTGTTATTAACTTCCATGGTGGCCGTTTCTTCTTGCCAGTTGATTTAGCAGTGAGTGGCATCAATCCACTCTTTTCTAATGATATTCTGGCCTTGGAGTGCTCTTGCATCTATGATATGAAATCTGCACTCCAATTGGTTATCTCCTATAGAACTTTTAGGAATGAAATACCCAACACTCATTCAACGTATTTAATGTGAAGTTTGAATATAAGTGTTTTATTGTGTGAGTGTGGGTTTTCCAAGAGTTTTCCTCTCCTCCAAGAATATGAGATTTGTTGAACCATAGGATATATGTGGGCTTTCCACCGTTGTAGACCATTCTCAATCGGGAGTCCAATCCATATTCTTGGTGGGTTTAGTTCTGGTGGAAGTTTAGGGGCAGTGGAAGACTTGCCATTTTTTGCTAGGGGTAAGAGAGTACCCTTTGTGGAAGCAGTTGCTGTGGATAGAGGATCGGATTCGATGCACTCCCCATCCCAGAGGATCATTTGTTACCTTGCCCGTAGAAAGCTCGAGGGTAGCTATGTTGTCAACTAAGTTGATTGTACTTGGAGCATCCTTGACCTAGCTCCCTCCAAGGATGACTGCTTCTTTGGTCTCACCTCTGGGAACCACATAAAACTTACAAGGTTAGAGATAGTATATACAGTTTGTGTGAAAGACCCAAGTCTTTGTATACAATTTCTAATCGGCGGTTGAATTTTGGCATGGGCAGTGTGAAGAGATGGTTTGCCTAGGGAGACCCAGGTTTCCCATGGAAAAAGATTGTGGCTAGCTATGGGAGACAGCAAGGCACATTTTCTTTGCATATTTCTGCCAAGGGGGAAATCTAGCTAGACCCAAAGGGTGGTCATTTCAGGTTGGGGAGCTATGCTTACACTCAGGGTGTTAAGCGAGGCAAAGGCCTTGTAGGGTTCATGAAGGTATTTGCCGGTTGGGAGCATAAATTGCATGCCGAGTTTGCGATCTGGGAGGGTATCGAGTGTAGCAAGTCGTGGTCGATGTTGTCATCATTGAGATACAAGTGATTGTGTATGGCACCCGCGCGTCATCAAGGGTTTGATGAGACAAGCATCGCAAACAAAGAGATCGTCGATCCTAGTGGTCACAAAATCTTCGACGAAGGGACCTCGGGACCATGGGATGGGTATGCCAGGTATGTAAATTTACTTTAAGCGTTTGAGTCCCTTTGCGGAGGTAGACGTGATTTGTGTCCCAGTCATGGATTAGTCATGTTTGTCACATGAAGGGTTGTCTCAGGATGTTGTCATAAATGCCAGTACGAAAGTCCATGACTACAAATGTGAGCTTGAAGGTCATATCACAGACTCTGATCTTGAAGTCATGCGCGAGGCCAAGGGGTTGGCAGATGTCCTGTCTATAAGCTTTATCACCAATGTGGTGGAATCAAGGTGTGGTTGGCCCCAGTTTTCCTAGAATGTTCTTGTGAGGATGCTTATGCCAGCATCTCCATCCAAGATGCCTCTGACCGCATGTTGTTATAGAAAATGGGTAGGGCTGCATTTGTGTCATCACCTTCAAAGTAGTGGCCCAGTGCATTGACTCAAATTTTTGGTGTGCCTTTGGGTTGTGGGTCAGGCTAATGAAGTAGTTCACAATGATGGGACTCAGATTCGAGGAATCTGAGTTAGCTCTCTCCTCCACGGAGGCCTGTAGTTTTAGTTCCATCCAATCTCTAAGGTCATTCCATAAATGTGGATTTCCTTTTAACAAGGTTCCAATGGGCATTTGGAGTCAAGAGGAAAGAAAGGCTGAGAGGCCAGTAAGGTCGTGTTGATGAGGAGCTTCCTCATGTGGATTTCCTTTTAACAAGGTTCCAATGGGCATTTGGAGTCAAGAGGAAAGAAAGGCTGAGAGGCCAGTAAGGTCGTGTTGATGAGGAGCTTCCTCATGTGCACGGCCTTGTTCATAGGGTGGACCAATAATGGTATATGGAAGTTCAATTTCGTCGTTATTTGACAGGGATTGGGGCGAGACTTGGGTGCCATAGGAGGGTAAAATACCTCTACAAATTTTGTGTGGGCACCTCATGAGTCTTGGTCAAACTCCATTTCATTGTTCGCATTCAGTTGTTCGATGGGAACATGTGATGCCAACTGTGAAATAGACACTGGAGGATTAGGAGGCACAGGTGGGGAAAGATCTTCGTTTGTCAACATCATGTTGGCGAACGGATCTTCCTCGACCTGGAGCATAAGTGGGGGATCTTGTTGTTCCTCGTGCGGAAGTTTAGGTTATTGCCCCGGACATCGAGTAAGTATGGGGAATTGCATGCACTCGGGTACTGGGACAAAGGTGAAAAAAACGGGCAGTGGTTCAAGTTAAGCCTAATAGATCTCTACCAGTGATTGGGCCTGAAGACATTGCTTTCTCGAGGATGGGATTGGGATATTTGGCCATCCAATTTTGTTGTTTGGTGAGGTTTTGGTTGGCTGCATGGTGGAGCAACATTTCGGCATGTCATCACTCCCTAAGGAGGAGGATGTGGTCTTGGTGGAGCCAGTACGAATGCTAACCCGATCTTCACCTTGGCCAATGTACTTAGAGCGTTGTTTCTTTTTGGATGGGGAACATTTAGTAGCTAAGGTGTTGGACTACTTGGGTTTATTGGCCCTTTTGAGTTTGGCCTATAACCGTGTGACGACGTTAAATGGGATAGTGGATATCTTCCCATGTTGAACGCTCAACACAGAGGGATGGAATGCCTTTGACTATGACTTGAGAAACTAATTGCAAGGGGTAATCCTTGAAGTAATGGTCGATTCCACAGCCTGACATTGTGGGGTCACTGGCATGATTTTCTTTTGAGGGCATGCAACCACTCTATGGGGTCATTGTTGTGAGATTAAGCAAGTATGCAAATTTTAACTAGTTGAATAAAAATAAGAAATTAATGGACTCAAGAGCAAGATTAGAGCACTTTCTTGTAGCTCCCACTTTTGGTGTAGCCTCCCAAGCTCCTTATGCTCCAATTGCTCCATTGAACTCCATTGTAAGAAGAAAAAACAAAATCAAACAAATCAAACATGCATCTCATAACCTACTCCTACCCATGGATTTGTATTCCATCCGAGCAAATTAAGACTCTAGGTAAGGAATAGAATGTGGAGGACCCTGAGCTAAATGCAACCCCCCAATGTGGCGCCAAATATTTTGCCCAAAATGAGCATACTTCCTTGCACACAAAGGGAGAGAAGAGAAAAGAGAAAAGAGACAATGCAAGAGTCAGTTCGGGGACTAGCATTTAGCCAACCCTAATGAGGGTTAACTCCTCAATGTGAAGCCGCTAGGGGATCACTCCTCCACCACTTGTGTCACTCGAGTGGATCTTTCCTCAAGCTAGGTGAGGAGTAATAAGAGAAGGAGCCATGGAGTGCTCAACTCGTACTTTCATGTGTGCAAGAGTGAAGGAGAGACAGAGTGAGAAGAAGAAGAAGAAGTAAGCAAAGAGAACATCACCTACATGCACACACACACAATCAAGCAAGAAGAAGAAGAGGTAAGCAAAGAGAACATCACCTACACACACACACACACACACACACAATCAAGCAAAAAAGCATGCATGCACACAAGCTTACCACCATAGCCACCACAAAGAGAGGGAGAGAGAGAGAGAGAGAGAGAGAGAGAGAGGGGGGAGGGGGGAAACTCAATTATGATAATGGGATATTAACCACATATTGGTTAACACATTCCTACGACAACTATGTCCGCACACTTATGTAATGGGCACCGGCACTATATATTGTAAATCCCATCATTTGATGAGGAAAATTCCCTAAAGATGCTCCCAAGTATTGAGCTTCGAAGGAAAAACAAGAGGATCTTGTTCAGTTGGCCAAGCCATAGAGAAAAGCCTTGTAACTATGTTTTGGGCATCCCGTGTCACTCTCGTGGGTGGCCTAGTGGGAAAAGGCTTGGAACTATAAATGCCAATTTCTCTTGTTTGTAACTCATTCTCCCATTTGTGCAATAGAAGTGGAGTGTTCTCTCTCTCCCTCTCGCTTGCAACTCTAATCTAGCATGTGTGGTGTGCTTAGGGTTTGGGTTTGGGAGTGATTAGTGCTAATCACTTGTTCCCTCTTACTTCTTCTCTCTCTCTCTCTCTCTCTTTCTTGAGTGATTAGGCTAACCAACTCGATTCTCTTCCACGGAGATCCCACACGATCTTCACGAGAGAGCTTGCATCACCCGTTGGATTAGAGCAACACTTCAATGTCATAGCAAAAGCGGGAGGACGGCGGTGACAAGCGGCTATGGTGGAGCTCTTGAGCCTTCGATGGTGGATAGGCAACTTCCCACAACACGTTAGGGTAGGGTTCCCTTAACATCTTTCGCGTCGCTGCCAGGGATGGCATTTAGCTTAGGGTCCTCCACTTTGTTCATTTGCTAAAGGCCTTATTTGGCCCGGTTAGAGTACATATCCACCGGTTAGTTGCTTGAGTTTGAGCTTGTTTTTGTTTGTTGATGGTGATTCCATGGAGCAATGGAGATCGATTGAACATTGGAGCATTGAGATCTTAACCGCAAGTAGGAGAAGCAAGTAAGTGCTCAAACATTGTCCTTGACATTCATGCAAATCTCTGTTTTTGTTCTTTTTTCACTCAAGTTTGCACTGTAGCTTAGTTAACAAATTAATCTTAATTAGTTAGGCTTCATTAAGCATTATAGGCATCAATAGATAGCTTGAGACTAGCTCTAGCTCTCTATTAAATCAAAAACCCAAAAATTTAGTGGGAAGATACCTGAAATTACAAGAATCTGAGGGAAAAACAAGGCGGAAATCACATTCTACAGGCCTTTCTGAGAAGCGAACAAATGTTCCTTTCACAAGCCACAGCCATGACACTTGTGCCACACCCATTCCATTCTCTCTGGCCAAATCTGGGAAGATCTCTAGCCTTGAATGTGACAGTTAGCATTAAAAACATAATAATTGCATTAAGTGGGCATAAAGAGCATTCAATTGCATTCAACCAAGTAGCTGCATTGTCAAGGAATATAGTGGGTGGTTGTCAGACCTTCAGCTTTAAATTTCCTTAAAATCCCTTGAAAAAATCTCTGAATCATATAGTGCCACGACCATTCCATTTTTGCCATGGCCGTTCCTTCCTGGGAGGGTACACCCTGTTCCAGAGCATTCATCTTGTTTGCCACGCCCATATCAGTTTTGCCACACCATTCTCTTTTTCCCCAGGTCCAGAAAGCATACGGCCACTCCACTTGTGCCATGCCCGTACTAGTTGTCATGTCTAAAACATATGTCCATACCAGTTCTCATGTCTAAAGCATACGCCCATGGAAAACTTGCCACGCCTGTACCATTCACCTACCACACCCATACCTTCTCCATCTCAAAGTGCACGCCCATTCCTTCTTAAAGCCACACCCGTGTCCTTCCGAAAGCAAACGCCCATGCCATTTGCTCCCTGAGAAGCATAGGCCCATTCCCTTCAAAAGCGTACACCTGTACCAGTTGTCCTATCTAAAGCGCATGCCCGTACCAATCTTGCCACACCTGTACCATCCACCTGCCATGCCCGTACCTTCTCTATCTCAAAGTGCACACCCGTTCCTTCTTAAAGCCACGCCCGTGTCCTTCCAAAAGCAAATGCCCGTGCCATCTGCACCTTGAGAAGTGTACACTCGTTCCCTTCATAAATGTACGCCCGTACCATCCCAAAGCATACGGCCGTACCATTCTTTAAAAAAAAGACTTTTCATAGGGGGTTTTAGTAGAGTAGTTCCACATTTCCATGCACCTATGCTCAGGTAAATTGGTGCAAAACAACCCTCTTTTTGAAGACAAAAACTATCCTGAAGCTCCCTTGCTTATAAGGCCAAACCCATCGGTTAATACATCGTGGAGCCAAACAGTGCTTGTCTTTGACAGCACTAGTGAGAGCGAAGACCATCCCAACATAGGACGAGAAACTCCTAACCTCGAGACAGGATAACCTAAACCTCAATGTATGAATAGACCCCCACCTCTCCTCCCACACATTCACGGAGAAGCCTTGCTTCGAGGCTCCATAATTTTATCTTAGGAAACACACAGTTGGAAGAGCCGCAACCTAGGGGGTGAGATGTATGGATCATCCACAAGAAAGTGAGCCCACATTGTCTTTAGATCCTAGAGCGAAAATAGGAAAAAGCGAAAGCCATCAAACCCAACCACCGGTCTGGACAGCCATGCCTGTCTCAAGAATGGCTGATTCATACAGGGCCCAAAGACCTTTACAAAACCTAGGGCCAGGTCCATCTTCTCAAGGACCAAAAACATCATACCATAGGGAAAGGGTCTACCTAGGCCCATTGCATCAGCCCAGTCCGCCTGTATATCAATAATACCCACCACAAGGAGCACACCCTGGGTACCACATGGGACCACACAATCTAACCCACCTATAAGACAAGGGCCTCCAATCGTTATTGTCCGCCTGGCCTCGCTCCTCCTCCAATCATTCCTCAACCCACACCCGCTCCAGCCATGGCAGGGCTAATACCAAAAATGTTAAGATTAGCCATGGAAATAGGGAGGTGGGTGGGTGGTTGTTGCGGGGGCATCGCGTCCCCATCACTAGTGCAACCCACACCAGGACCCAGATTAGAGAGGAATAAACCAACAAACATCTCAAAGCTGATCACTAAATTTGATGGGATTGGAGACCCCATCCCACATTTGGAGATGTTCAACCAAATTTGTGAAGCCTTTGGCCACGTAGAAGATCAAGTTAAGGTGAGTGCCTTTATTGAAAGATGGAGTCCAGTGGAGTAACTATACAATGTCAGACAAAGGGATGGTGAAACCATCTGAGACTATATCAATAGAGTCAGATATCTCCACTCTTGCTGTAGTGCCAGAGACAAGTTCTCTGATAAACGATTAATTGGGAGATTCTTGGAAGGTTTGGATGACATGCCCTTGCATAATTCATTGTATGCCTTGGCTCATACCTCCTTCGAGCAATGTTGTAGGAGTGTTATGGACTTTGAGAAAAATTTCAAGGGAACACGTTCTCGAGAACTTCATGAGGGTATATCAAAAGCCTCATTCAAGACCACCAGCACAAAATCTGATGGAAAGAGAAAAGAGTCCACATCTAAACAGTAAGTTGAGCAGTTGGCCGCTGCATTAATGTGCAGTAGATGACCCAACATTGGAGAATCGGCCAAGGTCAAGATCAGGTCAGCCAACCCCATCTCTATCCAAAGAGGGAGCTTGTATGGTGCCCGATCTATCGAGCTAACCGTACCAGCACGGAGCGTCCACATCTACGACCCCGTCCCAATCTCTATTATACATATTTCCAAAGATGGGGCAATCATGAAGTTACAAATTGCTATTAATAGAGGGCTACTCAAGCTCGTGCTTTACCTCAGGCCTTGCCAGCCAAGCTAAGGCAACCGCTGGCTTTGCCAACACTTACTCTCCATAATGCACCTCAACCAGGCCAAGAAGTGGCCCAAAGAGGAACTCTTAAGGTACCTGAAATGCCCTTACCACCTCCAGTTCTCCCACCTCAACCCCCATTGCCACGAATCACACCAGTTCGTCAGCTAACCCTGACAGAAATCTTTGAAAAGAAGGGGACGAGGGGGAAATTCCAAAAGTTCCTACCTACGAAACCCTTGAGCCAATGAGTCCACCCTCTCAAATTCTAAGCCACTATGTTATGGAGGGTGACCAAATATACCCAATGTACTTAGTTGCCCCAATGCCATGGGCCAGAGACATGAATACGATGGTAAAACGACCACCAATGCAATGCTACCATTGCGTAGGACCTCACCGAGTGGCTGAGTGTCCTATCAAGAAAGGGATGAAGAGTAGCTCTATAGGTTCTCCTGCATTAATCCCCTTATGCGTTGGGTGTGAAATTTACCATACGTATAAAGATTATCCGCTAAGACCTAGAACAACAGGGAAGGATCGTGAAGCAAATCCTAGCACCAGCATTAACTTGCTGAGTGTTAGAGAGGCTTCATCTATACGGTCCCTCTCAACGTCATAACCCGATTACAAAACAGACAGAGAGCTCCAGCTCATGCTGCCAACAGAGGCATAAACCTTGCAGAACCAGGTACTAGAAAAATCCTCAGCAGAGAATGTCCCTGAACAAGCATGAGCGACTAGACGCTCAAGAAAGAAAACCACAAAGATCGGCAAGGAAGACTCCAGAGTAGTTATCCAAAGTGGTTTAGAAGATGGCATGACAACACATGCATCAACCTCTTTGTCAAAAGAGGAAGATCTACTACGCTCAACCGCCCAAGCTCGAGAATCGATTGATGCTAACCATCTCCCGAAAAAGATTACTGAATATCCTAACCCCATAGAGGAAAAGAAAGACTCTTGGCAGCCCTATAATTGGTCAAGGATTACCAAGCACAAATAGAAGACGAGCCTCCTACTGCTTACCTTGAGCCTTGTCCATTGGTCTCCAATGTGAGACCTACTGAAGAGGCTCAAGTATATTCTAGAGAGCTCAAGTATATTCTAGAGAGCTCCCAGACCAGTCACCCCCACAAAGGCCAACAGAAGCAACAACACCCACCTACAGCAGCTACCCCCCACTAGGGAAACCAGGTAGTCGAATATCTCAAAGATCTGGGGGATGACCACCTTAAATGAACGGATATAGAAATCCCTGTCCACATCCCATATACATATAAGACCTTAAGATTAAACCAAAGCAACCTTCCTCATGGAATAGCTTCCGCCTCCTAGAGACATTGCTGGTCTCTCTTCCTTCCTTTCCTCTCAAATCCAGATCCCTATTGGCACATTGCTTCAAGGTAGCCCAAGCTTATGGAAAGATCTAAAGGATTGGATGGAGGGACACCTAAGGGCAGGCATGCAAGAATCCATGGAGGGACACCTAAGGGCAAGCATGCAAGAATCTATGGAGCTAGATAGCTCTAATGAGTCTGAGGAAGACGAACTTGTTATACCCCATGAAATCACTGGCACCCCCATTGTTCGAGTAAATAAAGCTTGGACAATACTTTGAAGGTGACGAACTGAATGTAGCTTTGCCGATAACCTTCGATGGCCTCCAGGTCACAGCAATCCTGGACGGGCAGAGCAGGAGTGAGCATTGTTACAAAGCAATGTTGGGAAAAATGGGGAGCACTTGCCATGGATGACACCACATTGCTAGTCAAACTCGCTGATGGAGCCACAGCTAGACCCATTGGTCTACTAAAGGATTTGAAAATAAAGATCCTTGGAACTACCTACCGCTACACCTTTGTGGTGATAAACTTTGGACGTCAGCATGTTTCTTATGATTGCATCCTTGAGTGACCATTCATGAGAGAATCTAAAATGATCCATTATTGGGATACCGACCACATTTACATTCAAAGAAAAGATCAAACAGTAAAGATCAACCTACGCACGTGGAAGATACACCCAATGAGTGGTAGACCCTTCGCGGAGGACTCGGTAACAACTAGATCCACTACAATCCATCTCTGCTAAATGTGCCACAAGACACTAGATGATGAAAACGATAATGAGGAATGTGCACCTCTTTCAGAGCCAGAAGACTCTAAGAATGTGCACCTCTTTCAGAGGCAGAAGACTCTAAGAATTGGATGCATATCCTTGCCACCCTGGACATCCTTCCTAGGCGCACTAGCACAAGTTTTACTATGGCAGGCCGATAGGAGATCACATCTCTATATATGCTTAGCTCAGCATACCTGACTAATGTTGCCACCCAGGAACTTGAACATGCCATTAAAGTGAAACCATCATGGGCAACACGCTCCCATAGGACTCGCAAGCTCAATGGATTTCATGGGCCATAACGATATGTCTTCCCAAATGATTTAGACACCCACTAGCTAAAGTATGATGGGGTTGTTGAAGTACATGACACTTCAACAAAATATGGCAAAAGGAGTTCGCCAATAACTCCCTTCTCTAGTCCACACGACTACCCCAAAGCCAATGAAACCCATCGATCCCAAACCAAAACCAGAAAAGCTTTGTCGCTCAACTTGCAAAGCATGCAATAAGAAGTTAGCGCTAGCGAAAAAAGAAGCCAAAAGCCTAGTGGAAGAAGAAAGCGCTAGGGCAGAAGAGACCAAACAGGTGCCCAAACACTTCAAGACCTTTCATATGGCTAATAGATTCATCCAATATGACTTGGCCCAAAGGTCTCACAATGGACAACTAGAGACCTCATATGATGGTCCAGCCAAGGTAAAGAAATAAACCTAGCAGGCCCAGGCGAAGACCCGAGGCCAGTATATATTGGAGAAGACCTCTCAATAGAGGAAGAGACTGAGCTCATCGCTTTGCTTACAGAATTCCAGGATTGCTTCACCTAGAAGTACACGGATATGAAAGGTGTATCTCCCGAAGTAGTCAAGCACACCATCTTATGAACCCAAAATATTCCAAGGCCGATCAAACCAAGGCCGAAGTAGTCATGGTTGATGGAGCAAGGCCGATCAAACAAAGGGCATATCCTATGAACCCAAAATATTCCAAGATGGTCCGAGAAGAGATTGATAGACTCATTGACGCCGTATTCATCTATGAAATAGAGCATACGAAATGGGTATCACCCATTGTGATAGTGCCTAAGAAGAATGGGAAAGTACGAGTGTGCGTAGACCTCAAAAAGGTCAATGCTGCCACCATAAGGGATCATTATCCCTTACCCTTCACTGAACATGTGCTAGAACGAGTAGTAGGAAAGGAAGCCTATAGCTTCCTTGATGGATTCTTTGACTACAACCAGGTGTTAATCGACCCCAAGGATCAGCACAAAACAACCTTCACCACACGGAATGGGGCAATTATGCACATCGTGCATGCCCTTCGGGCGGACCAATGCCCCTGGAACCTTCTAATGTCTAATGTGTACGGCCTACAATGAATATCTTCAAAAATTGCTTAAGGTCTTTATGGATGACCTTTGTGTCAACTCCTCATGGAAGGCACACCTTGAATGTTTGCATAAGGTGTTAGAAAGATGTAGGCTCTATCGCATCTCGTTGAACCCACTCAAATGTCAATTTTGGGCTAGGCATGGAGTAATCATGGGATGCATTGTCTCCAGGCAGGGATTCCGCAGATAATAGCAAAGTGCGGCTCATCCTTGAACTACCCCCACCCACCAACTTTAAGGGAGTTTAGCGTTTCATGGGACACGTCGGCTACTATCGGTGATCCATTTTTATGTATGCTAATATAGCTCGACCTCTTTATGGACTCTTGATCATTTTTTAGTGAACGGAGGAATGCTAACAGGCCTATACAACCCTCACGAAAGCCTTGGAAAGTGCTCCGATTCTCAGGTCCCCCTAGTTGGGACATTTTCTTTCATGTCCACATCAATGCCTCCACTTTTACAGTTGACTGTGTGCTCTGGCCCAACCAGGTGAACACAAAATGAATTTCCCCATCAGCAGCTTTACCAGCGCCGCCAACTCGATGAAGCTGAGAGAAATTATACCACAACCAAAAGAGAAGGGTTGGCCATGGTCTACACATTTAAGAAGTTTCACCATTATCTTTTGGTGACCAAGTTCATTTTCTTCGTAGACCATCAAGCTCTTCGATACCTAGTAAATAAGCCATGTATACCAAGCAGGATCACCAGGTGGCTGTTTATATTGCTTGATTTTGACTTCACCATTACAGTGAGAAAAGGCTCTCAACATGTTTTGGCAAACCATATGTCAAGGATCCCTAACAACAAGCCGCCCATGGGAGAAGAAGATGATTTACCAGGTGTTGCTCTATTTCAACTACCGTGCCTAATTAAACAGGCAGCCCCCTACCAACTCATTGTAGGTCAACTCTATAGGCAAGGGAAAGACAAAATTCTTAGACGTTATGTTCATGAAGACGAATATGTCTTCCTTCTAGAACAGGCTCACTCTACCTGTGCTAGTGGGCACTTTGCAATTGATATCATTGCACGCAAAGTCCTCACAGTCGGGTTATGGTGGCCCACCTTAATGGCAAATGTAGCAGAATATGTCAAGCGGTGTGATGAATGCCAATGTGCGGCAATTCTCCGCTTTAAGGACAGCATGCCCCTGAATCCTGTAGTGTTATTTTGCAACCATTTGAAAAATGGGGCATTGATTTCGTTGGACCCATCAGTGTCCAGCAGCCAGATATATAATCGCTGC
This sequence comes from Cibotium barometz, assembly GCF_041138505.1. NCBI lineage: Eukaryota > Viridiplantae > Streptophyta > Polypodiopsida > Cyatheales > Cibotiaceae > Cibotium > Cibotium barometz. Next base: position 1,785,155 of record NC_141091.1, on the reverse strand, counting down.
TTTTATGTGGACTATTGCACTAAGTGGGCAGAAGCTCGGGCCACCCGTAAAGGTGATGCGCAATTGACTACAAAATTTTTATATGAGTCAGTCATCATACGCTTCAGTTGCCCCCTAGAGCTTGTGAGCAACAATGGAACACATTTCATTAATGAGGTAATCCATTCCTCTTACAAGAGTTTCTTATCACTCTCATAGAAAGTCCTCCCCCTATTTCCCCTAAGAGAATGGCCAAGCTGAAAGCACCAACAAAGTTTTCTGTGCCATTCTAACTAAAAATGTGAAGGCCAGCCTCAACGATTGGGAACAAAAGTTGCCGGCAACACTCTGGGCTTATAGAACTTCCTACGAGGCTGCCACCCCCTTCAGTTTAACTTATGGCACTGAAGCGGTCATGCCAATGGAGTTCTTGGTCCCCAGCTTACGAATTGCCATACAAGAGAAGCTGACATGAAATGTCTTAGGTTGTCGCCTTTTTGAGCTTGAAAAGCTCGATGAAACACACCTTCTAGCTATATACAGTATGATTGTCGAAAAGCTAAGGCATAAACAATGGTTCAGCGAGACCAGATAAAAGACAAACAAATGAATCAGGGCGACATGGTCCTCCTATTATTCAGCACGAAGATGCTCAAGAAGAAACTCAAGCTCAGAGGCTTAGGACCCTTCCTAGTCACTCAGATAACCCCACAAGGTGTTGTGCGCATAGAGACACTTGATGGTGTTAAAATGGTAGGCTATTTCAACGGTAGCAAATTAAAACGCTACTATGGCCCACTCACCGAAACTACCTTAAAAGCTGTCCATGGCAAGAAACAACAGAAAAAGGACCATGAGGATATGAAACAAGCTATCCAACAAGAAGCTAAAGTGAGGCAAGCCAAGCTTTAAAAAAAACAAATCATGGTCAACATGGCCCAAGTGATCGACCTCAAAGAGGAGCGCATCATGTGGATGCCCGCCTAGCAACTTTAGACTTTGAAAGACAAGATAGAGACGACGTTTTGGGCCAGCTATAGAGTCTTCCATCGAGCACCCCCTACTCCTACCTCGCACCGCGACTTTATCCACACTTATTCAATCTACTACCGATAGATTCGGCCAGCTCCAAGGATGGACCTGAATTAGGGAGGGGATATGTTAACCACTCTGGTTAACATTACTTTTCAAGCATGTCTACACTTATTCTAACTCGTCTTTTGTAACCACCCAAAGCGCTTAATGTAAAAGAGACATGGGGGATGACCGAGCTTATGGCGTGTGTAATGCCAAGCATAGGAAAGAATGGTACATAGAGCTAGGAAGAGTAGTTTTGGGCCCCCGATTATAAATGGGCGGCCTGCCATTGTAAACTATGAGCTCTTGTATATAGATATTTGATGAAATATGAAAAGGGACAATCCCAATAGTCTCATTTGAGTTTTTCCTCTCTCTCTCTCTCTCTCTCTCTCTCTCTCTCTCTCTCTCTCTCATGAGCTTGTGGTTGTATGCTTGCTTGTTATGCTTACATGCTTGATTGTTGGTGTGTGCGTATAAGGATGGTGATGCTCTAGCTTCTCTCCTTCTCTCCCCTCTCTTTGCTCTCTACCAAGTCCCTCTTGCATGCATGTGGCATGAGATGAAGGTTGAGCTTTCCATAGCTCCCTCCTTCTTGCTCTCTACCTAGCTGTTGAATCTATACTAGGGTAACACAAGTAGAGGTGGGGTGAGCCCCTAGTGGCTTCACATCGAGGAGTTAACCCTTATTAGGGTTAGCTAAGTGCACCTCCCAGACTCGACCCTTGCATGTTGTTTCTCTTCTTTTCTCTCTCTCGCCTGTGTGCAAGGTAGTATGTTAGGATTAACATACTACCTTGCATGTTGTTTCTCATCTCTCTCTCTCTCTCTCTCTCTCTCTCTCTCTCTCTCTCTCTCGTGTGCAAGGTAGTATGTTAGTCTTTGGCGCCACTGCCAGGGGGATACTAACATCATTGTTTTACTAACTCCTTCTTCATCATACCACCTACCACTACTAGTCATTAAGTATTCCATGCTAGTCTACTCATTCAAGTACTCTGACTCCTTTCATGAGGGTGTCCCGCCTGCAAAGGCGACAAAAAAAAAAAACACCAAAAACAAAATAAAGAGTACTATTGGGCACATACAAAAAAGTAAACTCATAAGAGCCCATCAGACTAGCTATATACTTAATCGCCAGTACTCCACTAACTTCTTTCCATTTTACTAACTTCCCCACCCCCTCTCATTTTCGGAGAGACATGAGAACCAACCAAGTGCGCCACTTCCCCGCATACCTCGACAACCCCTAAGCGATCACGAGAACACGATCAATTTTGGAAAGGGGAGTATGTTAACCACATATTGGTTAACACATTCCTACGACAACTATGTCCGCACACTTATGTAATGGGCGCCAACACTAGATATTATAGATCCCGTCATTTGATGAGAGAAATGCCCTAAAGACGCTCCCAAGCCTTCAGCTTCAAAGGACAAACAAGAGGATCTTGGTCAATTGGCCAAGCAATAGAGAAAAGCCTTGTAACTATGTTTTGGGTGCCCCGGGTCACTTAATCCTGGACGTCCTAGTGGGAAAAGGCTTGGAACTATAAAAGCCAATTTCTCTTATTTGTAACTCATTCTCCCATTTGTACAATAGAAGTGGAGTGTTCTCTCTCTCTCTCTCTCTCTCTCTCTCTCTCTCTCTCTCTCTCTCTCTCTCTCTCTCTCTCTCTCAACTCTAATCTAGCATGTGTGGTGTGCTTAGGGTTATGGTTTGGGAGTGATTAGTGCTAATCACTTGTCTCTCTCTCTCTCTCTCTCTCTCTCTCTCTCTCTCTCTCTCTCTCTCTCTCTCTCTCTCTCTCTCTCTCTCTCTCTCTCTCTCTCTCTCTCTCTCTCTCTCTCTCTCTCTCTCTCTTAGGCTAACCAATGCGATTCTCTTCCGCGAAGATCCCACACGATCTTTGCGAGAGAGCTTGCATCACTCGTTGGATTAAAGCAACCGCCTCCGTGTGACAAATGAAAGCGGGAAAATAGCGGTGACGCGGCTACAGTGGAGCTCTTGAGCCTAGCTCGAGCTCGACGGATAGGCAACTTCCCACGACACGTTAGAGTAGGGTTTCCTTAATATGGGATTGTCTCTTTTCATATTTCATAAGTTTCTTTTATACATGAGCTCTCTTTTTACAATGGCCGGCTGCCCATTTTACAATTGGGGACCCAAAACTTGTTCTTCTAGCTCTACGTACACCTAGGCTTATCCTCATGGCCGGGATTACACGAGTGGTAAGCTCGGTCATCCCATATATCTTTTACATAAAGTGTGAGTTAGAGAGAGAATATGAGTGTTAAAGAGAGAGAGAGAGAGAGAGAGAGAGAGAGAGAGAAGGTTAGAGAGTAGAGAATTACAGAAAGGTAAAGAGTGAGTTAGAAACAATGAGTGTTAGAGAGAGAGAGAGAGAGAGAGAGAGAGAGAGAGAGAAGTAAAGAGAGTTAGAGAGAGAGTGTAGTAGAGAGAGAGAGAGTGTGTGTGTGTGTTAGAGAGAGATAGTTAGAGAGAGAAGAGGGTTAGAAAGAGAGAGAGAGAGAGAGTGTGTGTGTGTGTGTGTGTGTGTGTGTGTGTGTTAGAGAGAGAGAGAGAGAGAGAGAGAGAGAGAGAGAGAGAGAGTACTAAAGAGTAAGAGAGAGAGATCATTAGAGGGTAAGAGAAAGTACTAAAGAGTAAGAGAGAGAGAGATCATTAGAGGGTTAGAGAGAGAAGGTTATAAAGAGAAAGAAAGAGTTAGAGAGATTGTTAGAGAGAGAGAGAGAGAGAGAGAGAGAGAGAGAGAGGGCCTTAGAGAGAGTATTAGAGAGAGGGGTTTAGAAAGAGAATGAAATAGAGTTATAGAGAGAGAGTTAAAGAGAGAAAGAGTTAGAGACAGCTAGAGAGTGAGGGGGAGTTAGAAAGAGAGAGAGTTAAAGAGCGAGGGGGTTAGAAAGAGAGTTAGAGAGAGTCAATTAGAGGGGTTAGAGAGTTAGAGAGAGTAGAGAGACAAAGAGAGGTTAGAGGGTTAAAGAAAGGTAAAGAGAGTGAATTAGAGAGAGAGAGACAGAGAGAGGGGGGGGTAGAATGAGAAAGAAAGAGTTAGAGAGCAAGTTTGAGAGAGTTAGAGAAAGGTAAAGAGAGAGTAAGTGTAAGAGAGAAAGAAAGAGAGTGTTAGAGAGAGGCAGAGCGAGAGAGAGAGAGAGGGGGGGGCTAGAAAGAGAAAGAAAGAGAGTGAGAGTTAGAGTTAGAGAAAGGTAAAGAGAGTTAGAGAGAGAGTTGGCCAATTCAAGAGAATTAGAGAGAGAGAGAGAGAGAGAGAGAGGATTAGAGAGGTAAAGAGAGTGAGAAAGAGAGGGGGTTAGAGAAAGATAAAGAGAGTGAGCTACAGAGAGAGAGAGAGAGAGAGAGAGATAGAATCAGAGGGTTAGAGAGAGAGAGTTATAGAAAGGTTAGAGAGTTAGAGAGAGATAAAGAGAGTGAGCTAGAGAGAAACAATGTGTGCGTGTGTGTGTGTATGTGTGTGTGTGTGTGTGTGTGTGTGTGTGTGTGTGTGAGAGAGAGAGAGAGAGAGAGAGAGAGAGAGAGAGAGAGAGAGAGAGAGAGAGAGAGAAGGTTAGAAAGACAGAGTTAGAGGGTTAACGAGTTAGAGAGAGGGAGGGGGTTAGAGAGAAGAGAGATAAAGAGAGTTAGAGAGAGAGTGTGTTAAAGAGAAAGAGTTAAGTGTTAGAGAGAGGGTTAGAAAGAGAAAGAGCAAGTTAGAGAGAGAGTGTTAGAGAAATAAATAGAGTTAGAGAGAGAGAGGATTAAAAAGAGAAAGAAAGAGAGTTAGAGAGAGAGGGGAGATTAGAGAGAGTGTTAAAGAGAGAGAGAGAGAGAGAGAGAGAGAGAGAGAGAGAGAGAGTGTTAGAGAGAGAGAGAGTTAGAGATAAAGAGAGTTAGAAAGAAAGAGATTTAGAGAGAGTGAGGGAGTTAGAAAGAGAAAGAAAGAGAGAGAGAGAGAGTGTGTGAATTAGAGGGGTTAGAGAGTTAGAGAGAGAGAGAGAGGGGCTAGAGAGTTAAAGAAAGGTAAAGAGAGTGAATTAGAGAGAGACAGTGAGTGTTAGAGAGAGAGAGAGGTGGGACTAGAATGAGAAAGAAAGAGAGTTAGAGAGCAAGTTCAATAGAGTTAGAGAAAGGTAAAGAGAGTTAAAGAGAGAGAGAGTGTAAGAGAGAAAGAAAGAGAGTGTTAGAGAGAGACACATAGAGAGAGGGGGACTAGAAAGAGAAAGAAAGAGAGTGAGAGTTAGAGTTAGAGAGAGAGAGAGAGAGAGAGAGAGAGAGAGAGAGAGAGTTGGCAAGTTTGAGAGAGTTAGAGAGAGAGAGAGAGAGGATTAGAGAAAGGTAAAGAGAGAGAGAGAGAGAGAGAGAGAGAGAGAGAGAGAGAGAGAGAGGAGGGGTTAGAGAAAGATAAAGAGAGTGAGCTAGAGAGAGAATGTGAGTGTTAGAGAGAGAGTTATAGAAAGGTTAGAGACTTAGAGAGAGTTATAGAAAGGTAAAGAGAGTGAGCTAGAGAGAAACAGAGTGAGAGAGAGAGAGAGAGAGAGAGAGGGAGAGAGAGCGAGAGAGAGTGAATGTTAGAGAGAAACAATGAGCGAGCGAGTGAGTGTGTGTGTGTGTGTGTGTGAGAGAGAGAGAGAGAGAGAGAGAGAGAGAGAGTGCTAGTGAGAGAGAGTTAGAAGGTTAGAAAGAGAGTTAGAGGGTTAAAGAGTTAGAGAGAGGGAGGGGGTTAGTGAGAGGAGAGATAGAGAGAGAGAGAGAGAGAGAGAGAGAGAGAGAGAGAAAGTTGGAGGGTTAGAGAGAGAGTTAGAAAGATAAAGAAAGAGTGTTAGAGTGAGAAAGAGCAAGTTAGAGAGAGTGTTAGAGAGAAAGAGAGAGGGGGTTAGAAAGAGAGTTACTGAGAGAGGGAGGATTAGAGAGTAATGATTTTATATTCACGTGATCACAAATTTTTTTTTGTTAATAACATGTGTTAACATGTTATTAACATGTTAACATGTTCCCAAAAAAGCCGGTGGGAAGCTCCCTAATAACCAGATAAAATCCCACCGGGGTTTTGCAATACCCAGCGGTCCCGCCGGGAAAAAGGAAACCCCGGCGGGTCCCGGCGGGGTCGTCATCCAGCCCGACGGGGTACAATTTTCTATATATATGGGCTCGGGGGGCCCTTTGGGAGTTGCTGACAGTATACACAGGTAATGAAACTTGTGTTTGTGTGTGTGTGTGTGTGTGTGTGGGTGTGTGTTCGTGCGGGCAGCCGCCCATTGTCGCAATGCGCGGCAGGATGTGGGTGGTCCGCCACACGAGGGATGTGTGTGTGGGTGTGTGTTCGTGCAGGCAGCCGCCCATTATCGCAATGCGCGGCAGGATGTGGGTGGTCTGCCACACGAGGGGTGTGTGTGTAAGGCCGGAATGGTGCTTACCCTGGGGCACTTAGTCGGTAACGCGACTAGTCTGTGTCCTATGGTAAGTATGGCACGCCGTAGCGGTACTAGTCGTTAACGCGGCAAGCATAGTATCGTTATGGCGATGTCACCTTCCCTTCCCTTCCCTTCGTCAAATGCGGGCATATGGTCGGTAACGCGGCCAGTGCATGTTCGTATCCTATTCGTATTCCCATAGAATCGGGCGGCATTTTGTCGTTAACGCGGCAAGTTGGTGTCGTCCGCTAGTGCATATATTGTTTTTTGCATATTGCGACATTTGATCGTTAACGCGGACGAAAAAATGTCGTAAATTTGCTTGCATATTACGGCATATGATCGTTAACGCGGTCGAAAAAATATCGTAAATTTGTTTGATTTGACTTGTATTGTTTTTATCGTGTTTGATCCATGCGATACTTGGTTGCTAACGCGGCATGAGTATTTCATGGATCAAAGTTTACATCATATTGTCTAAACGTTTTATTTTATAATATCGTGATACGTAACTCGAAAAAATGAATCTCTCTCTCTCTTCCTGCCCCCCTCTCTCTCTCTCTCATGATACACTTCACAACACGATAGATGTGTAGATAAGGATTTCTTTTTTTTTCTCTTAAAATATACATAATTCCTAATAATTTCTTTTTTCTCCCTCTATTTACTTAAAAATTAAAACAGTACATTATTTTCCTCTTTAGGAACTCACAAAAATATTAAAAATGTCATCTAATGTTTCTTCTCTCTATTTGTCACAACTCTCTCTCTCTCTCTCTCTCTCTCTCATGATACACTTCACAATCTCTCTCTCTCTCATGATACACTTCACAACTCTCTCTCTATCACGATAGGTGTGTAGATGAGGAGTGCTTTAGGAATACAAAACATTATTTTCCTCTCTTTAAAAACTCACAAAACTATTAAAAATGTCATCTAATATTCCCTCTCTCTCTATCTGTCACACCTCTCTCTTCCTCCCCCCCTCTCTCTCTCTTTCTCTCTCTCTCTCATAATACCCTTCACAACTCTCTCTTTCTCTCTCTGTCACGATAGGTGTGTAGATGAGGAGTGCAACATGTATACACTTGATAAGTAATAATGCACTTGTTGCGGTTGTCTCACGTTCGATAATGTATTGCATGATGTTGAGTTCAGTAATATTGTTTGATATTCCGTTTTTATTTGATCATTGATAAGTAATGATACACTTGTTGCTGTTCTCTCACGTTTGATGATGTATTGGATGATGTTGATTTCAGTAAAATTATTTGATATTCCGTTTTTGTTTGAACATTGATAAGTAATGATACACTTATTGCTGTTCTCTCACGTTTGCTTGATGTTGATTTCAGTAATGTTGTTTAATATTCTGTTTTTTTGTGTTTAGTGATATTTGCTAGATTTACGAAGACGACCAACATGCTTTCCCCTGAAGAGCGTAAAATCGTTCTACGAGCAATTCGCATTGAAGCAGTCATCACAGTGTCACAATGTGCTAATGACGTCGTCAAAAAGATCAATGAGCCTGAGATACTCATGCGAGATCTAATAGACTAGATATGGGAAAATGCACAGCGTCGACTTCGAAGCGCGGAGGCAATGCTGAGTTGCTTGATAGACAGAAGATAGCAGATTTCAACCATCAACATATAACACGAACCATTTTGGGGAGCATGCGTGTAGCATGTAATGATCTTAGAGATGCTACCCCGCCTGAAGCTAATATGCATCGTCTACAGTTATGGGACGTTGTATGGAGCGAGCAAAGAGCCAAGAGCAAGCGCATGAAGGCGCTGGATGCAGAGTCACTCCCCAAAAGAGTGCGCATTGCCTAGGACGTCGCTGCAACGTCCAGCCAGGCAGATGCGAGTGGGACAGGTGTCATTAATCGTACCATCTACAATTCTATGTGCACACACCTCATTGGCATCCCGCACGAGGCTCTGTTCGAAGGGCGAACAATAGGCTCTGGTGTTTTTGGCATAGTAAAAGAGTATATAGTTAAAGGTATATCATTTTTGCCGGAGCACATTACTTTTTGCAGAAAGCACTACAAAGGAGAAGGCAGCGCCAAGTTCGAGAGCTTCCAGGCAGAGCAGGGCATGCAGGTTCTACACCCATCAATTGTCAGGTGTATTGCCTTCACAAAAGAATCTCCTTGGATCACTATTTTTCCATACTATAATGGCGGCTCGCTTGGTGATACTCTTCTGAAGGTCCCCTTCAGATTCAGTGAGTTCACCAGAGCAATTTTCCGTTTGGATCGAGGATGGAGACAACCCCCGCCCAATAATATTCCTTTAAGTCATCTAGAACTTTCTAAAATAAAACAAATAGTAATAACCATGCCACATATTATGCATGCCCTGGTGGAAGGTGTTGAAATATACAAGTGAATAGGGTGTGTGTGGAAACAAGCTCTTGGGGATAGAGGCTGTAAAAGAGGAGATGTAATTGTGAAAGAACCTGTGAAAAGGTTAGAAGAATCTACTGGGAGAGAATAAAGGGTAGCATGAGAGAATTTAGGAGTGTGGAGATATTCTGGGAGATATTCAGGGAAAAGAGAAGAGGTGGAGAGAATCAGGCAAAAGGTGGAGATATTCTGGGAGTGAATCATGGAGAAATCAGTGGGATTTGATGCTTGATGTAAACTCTATAAATTGAGGCATAGCCCTAATGAGAATTTGCTGGTTTTTGAGTATCCATGCCTACATTAATCTATTTGCTAATTATTCACTAATTACATCTTAATCATTTGCTAATCACTTTGTTAATCATGTTGATTCTAGTGTATGATCCACCATAGCTCATCATTATGCTCAAATTTCAACATGGTATCAGAGCCATGCCTAGAATCAACTAGATTTATGAGCCCATTAGTGAATTAATTAGGATTAGTATGTAATTAGCAAAAAAAATCAATTTTTAGTGAGTTCTTCATCTTCCCCTTCACCCCCAGCCAGTGGAGGGTCTCTAGCACTTAGCACACATCAAATTAGGTCACAAGCTTTATACACAAGCTAGCTAACATCCCTAGCTTCAAGCCCATCTACTCCACGCAGCAAACCGCCGGCGGAAGCAGCGAATTTTTGCTAATTAACAGGCACCGTTTTTCTGAAGGAAACTGCAGATCTTGAGCTCATCAGTTCAAATCTTTCTAATTCCTCTTAGCCCAAGGGGTAATCAAGCATGCTCTACAAGCTGGTGAAGACAGAAATCAATTTCATCAAGTCTACAGAGAGATCCAAGCTCTTCATCAAATCTGTAGGTGACTTTGGTAAAACAGAGATTAAGCTTTCATTATTTGGTCAAATCTCGTGTTTCTTGGCTTAATCCTCTACTAGACTCATTGCTATTGATGCCTTTGAAAGCATTTGAGCTCATTTGAAGTGGAAGGCACCAGATCTGGACTCCCCGCATACTCTGTTTTCTGCACACAAACCAGAGCATTAATTTGCTAATCAGTGATTAATCAATGCTAATCACTGTACTTTGGTGCAATTGAGGGTTCAAATTAACCATTAGGTATCTGATACAGATCCCTATAACTTTAGATTTCAAATCGGAGTTGGTTTGATACTCCAACCATCCCGTACAAATTGGTTACCCTTAATTTAATGTAATTTCTGGTAAAATTGTGCTGATAAAATTGTGAAAATCATCATTTTGCATTTAACCCTTGGTTAATGCCTGTAAATCTCACTCAAATTCAAGATTATTCACAGCCAGAGCTGCATTTGGAATGTGCATGAGAATGAATGCTATACGCATTATGTATTGGGCACATTGCATCAGTGTAAAAATGGGAACAGACACTGCCCTTGTCCAGAATAAGGCAAGAGGTAAGACCTCCCGCATAATTTTGGGTTTGCATTGCATAATGATACAAGATAAATATAAAAAGCCCAAAGGAACTGTCAGCAAATCATTTGAACATGTTGCTCACATAGAGCAAAATGACCTGACGGACGAGCTCATGGCCCCAGCCATGAAAGAAGAAGAATATCTCTTCCCAAGAAGAGGATCGACACCAAGAAGAAAAGCTGAAGGAAGACATGGACATGAGAAGAGAAGCTGCCACAAGAAGAGAAGCTGCCCCGAGAAGACTGAAAGAAGAGACGGACGCGTGGAGAGAAGCTGCCACGACAAGAAGACTGAAGACAAGAGAAGATGTGAGGCTCCAAAGAGTGAGGAGCCATGTGAAAATCTCTGAGAGAGAGAGAGAGAGAGAGACCCCACAACTCAATGTAACCTGCCCCAATAAAGTAAAACCACCTCTGAGCCACCGATGATGTAGGCCACGTGGTAGATGTATGTGTGAGCACTTTAGTCAAGGTCGCGGGCAACTATAGTAAGCATTGGACACATAGAGAGAGAGAGTGTCAAGGACTATGGGTTTAGGGTCCCGAGGCACTGGTCGCAGGCTGTCAAGTAAGAAAGAAACTTGATACAGGGTCCAGGTGTGCTGAGATAACTTGAGGGGAGGAGTAGACACTGGTCGCGGACTACCAAGTAAGGGGAGGCAAACTTGGTATAGGGTCTAGGTGTACTAGGAGTATTCATGTGAGGGGAGGTGTTGAAATATACAAGTGAATAGGGTGTGTGTGGGAACAAGCTCTTGGATAGAGGCTGTAAAAGAGGAGATGTAATTGTGAAAGAACCTGTGAAAAGGTTAGAAGAATCTACTGGGAGAGAATAAAGGGTAGCATGAGAGAATTTAGGAGTGTGGAGATATTCTGGGAGATATTCAGGGAAAAGAGAAGAGGTGGAGAGAATCAGGCAAAAGGTGGAGATATTCTGGGAGTGAATCATGGAGAAATCAGTGGGATTTGATGCTTGATGTAAACTCTATAAATTGAGGCATAGCCCTAATGAGAATTTGCTGGTTTTTGAGTATCCATGCCTACATTAATTTATTTGCTAATTATTCACTAATTACGTCTTAATCATTTACTAATCACTTTGTTAATCATGTTGATTCTAGTGTATGATCCACCATAGCTCATCATTATGCTCAAATTTCAACAGAAGGCCTAGCGGCAGCACATCTGGCAGGAATTGTACATACCGACCTACATCCATTCAATGTAGTGTTGGATTTTACAAAAGAGTTGAAGCCACGCGTAGGTATTATCGATTGGGGGTTACTGCTGAGAGCACCCAAAAAACGGATGTCTCTCAATTTTGTATTTGAAGCAGGCAAGAACCCTGAGAAGGTGGCACAGGCGGTCTCCTACGCAAACAGAGAGCGAAATAAACGGCCGTGGATAGCCTCGGAACTTTATGATCCGTTTTTGGCAGATGCATACACTCCTGCATCTGATGTTTTTGCTTTAGGATATTTATTACAAACTTTATATGACTTTTGGCAGAAAGTACAAGAGTTGTGGATGGACAATAGTTTCTATGACAAAGTTACCATGGATACTATTATTTATAGAGTAAAAAATTGGATGTGCCTGCCTAATCGCGATGAGCGAAAATCAATTTTGCAAGTAGTGAAATTTTTTAGATCACTAAATACTGACCCAACGAGGGCACAACGTCCTCTTGTAGAGCTATCGGTGTCATTCACCCCAATTTTGTAATGATACAGTATCAGGAGATTAAGTTTCAGGAATGGCACTTTTGTTTCTCTCTTCAAAATTTGATGTGTCCATTGTTTGAAATATTATCTCATTGAGTCTTTGCAATATCTCTCTCCTCTTGTGGTGTTTAAGTTTATGTTTTCTCTTCAAAATTTGATGTGCGCGCATTGTTTGAAGTATTTTTGGAGTCAAGTGGATATTTCTCATTGAGTCTTTGCAATACATATCTCCTCTCGTGGTGTTAAACTTTAAGTTTTTGAGGGTAATGGTCAATTTATCTTACGTTGATCTTTACAGTTCATTAAAATCCTAAAGTCATTTACGTTCATGCAGATATGGCAGAGGCGCAAGCAAATGAGCATCAAGAGTTAGCCAAGAAGGCATATGAGCGAATGAAGGCCCTTGCACATGGCCTGACAACCCGCGAAGCTACAAGAACAGCATGCAGGTTGTCGAAATGGACAAATCCTACTTATGCCCAATGGAAAGACATAAACAAACGCGTAACCACAGAGATGATAAAGGAAATATGGCCATGTCCAGATGGCGAGATTAAGAAGGGAAGATGGAAGATTTCACGTTGCACTCACAATGATATCAAAATTAATGCCGAGCGCATTTTCTTGGAGGTGTACGGTCGTCCTCTCCATAACGCCGACACTCCACTCTATTTTGCTAAGATGCTATATGCACAATTTATCCTAGAAACTCCAGTGGACTTCGCCTCCAGAGAGGCCACTGTCAACACCCACGACATACGTGAAGAGACAGTGACATTCACAAGGCAGGAACTTGCTCTCATGGTGGAGGGCGCTGGATTGGAGTTAAACAAGGTCAAAGAAAGCTTAGGGGCACAGCTAGAAGTCGATTGCGAATAGTACTATGAATATATTTGTACATGCTCCAGTTTCTTTCTGAGCCTGAGTTTGAGGAGCACTGACTTAGAACCTTCATCGCAAGGTTGCGCAATAAAGCATAATGCTCACCACCATTCATCATCCACCACTTCCATGCAGGTTGCTCTTTAGCCATTTGTTGAACAAGGGAGTTGGAAAATAAACCCTCTTTCAATCGAAATGAGGTCATCTCCTTTATGCACTTTACACGATCATCAACATTATTATAGAAAGTGTTTACCACTTTATAAAAATCTTGCACCACCTCAACGTTGGACATCAAATCCATATTCCACTATTCAGGATCTAACATGTAAGCAGCACTGTGTAGTGGTGAATGCGCTCCAATCCATCTAGCATGAAAGTACTTCAATAGGACTTTTCTTTGTCTACTGGAGCATGGTACACGCCATTGCTTTTCCACCACTGAATGCTCTAATTTCTCAGGACACTCCAAACTCCGCTGGACAGTCCACCATTGCATCCATGCTTTTTCGAGATTAGGCACTCTTTGATCAAGACTTCGTACGGCATACATAACAGGCATCATTACATGGTATGCATCCATCACACTGTTCCACCAACTTCGTCTCGTAAGCGCTGCCTTTAAGACTTTGATTTTCTCTTTCACTTTTTCAAGTTGAGTGCTCTCCCAGTCATGAAATGCCATGCATGTAAATGTTTCGCAAACTGCATCTTTATTTCTAAGAAGAGACTCAAAAGTGTAAAAGTGAGTGCAAAACCTAGTCTCCGCGCTGGAAGCTTTAACATAACTGACATGCGAGGTCGAAAAATATCTAACACTCTCTGTCTCTTGAGCATGAATCTCACAAGCTGGCGAGCAGTGTCGACGATTGAGGCAAACCATTTGGTATCATCACTTTTATACCAATCTTTTAATACAAGATTCAAACTATGAGTATTACAGCCTACCGGAAAAACATGTGGATATTGTCGCTGTAGGATTTTGGATGCATTTTTGCAATTCTTTGCATTGTCCATGACGACTTGGACTACATTTTTGGCACCCACTTCCTCTATCACAGAGCCAATGACTTGAGCAATGTAAGCCCCAGTTTTGATTGAACCAGCTGAATCCACGGCACGGATGAAAGTCTCACCTCTAGGTGAAATAACCATTATATTAATTAATGGTTTTCTTTGTACATTAGACCATCCATCACTTACTATACTACATCCAGAAAGCTCTATATTGCTAAGAATTATTCTTTGTACACGTTCTTTTACTTGCGCATAACATTTCTCTAATAGATCATTTCGCATAGCATGGTACGTAGGCGGTGAAAACCCTGGTCCAAACTCACCAATTTTCTTCCATGCTCTCTAATAGATCATTTCGCATAGCATGGTACGTAGGCGGTGAAAACCCTGGTCCAAACTCACCAATTTTCTTCCAATGCTCATTGTCCACCATCATCATAGCACTCCCAGAAAAGTAAATCGCTTCAAGGGCAAGTTGTGCATCATCAAGTCGACCTTGACGTAGGCTTTCTTGCAATGAAGTTTGACGCATGGGTATATTTCCTACGTCAAAGTTTCGCTTGCAGGAAGATGCACTGGGTAGATTACTTTCTGGTTGCACATTGCCGTTCGGGGTACAAGCAGGCGATGTAGCGGGAGTTTGATGATTAGAACAACAGTGTTCTTGCTGCCTTGATACATTAACGGTAGGAGTGTCATGTTTTCTTGAATCTTTCTTTTGAATTTCTTCTCTTATGCGTTTGGCCACTACAGGTGCAGAGGGGTGGGTACATGACTTTTTCTTCGATCCACCTAAAAAGTGTTCTCTTAGTCGAGGCGCCCCACCTGATTTTACTGCATGGCATAGCTTACACTCCCAATCTATGAATCGATCACCAACGTTAATTGCATATTGCCACTCTATCCCAGGTGCCTTTTTTTTTCCTGCTATTTGAAATTTGGACTCTATTGGAGGTATCACTGGATCCAACATTGTCCTCCATCTCAACAAATAACCTATTCAACCAAGCATATAACAATGAATACACAAATGAAAAAACAACAAAGTCACTCACGTATTACAAAACATACATTAGCAGACAAAGTACTTAAAAACTATCTTGACAAATACAAAAGATCATCACATAACACAAAACTACTTCGAAACTATCTTGCAAGGTCTTACTACAAAACTACTTCGAAACTATCATGCACATTGCACCCCCAATGAAGGATGCCTTTTGTACCCAATTAAGGATACTTTACACAATCAAAGATCTATGCTTGCCCAATACTCTAGTATAGGACAATAGACCTTCTCTAACATTCACAAAGAAAATCAAAGATCTATGCTTGCCCAATACTCTAGTATAGGACAATAGACCCTTGTCTACTCTAAACTATATCAAGTATCAAGAACCAATACAAGCCCCTAAGCAGGACTCTTGGCTCCATCAAACCATTCATAAAGCAGAATGAGGTAGATTACCTACGTAGCTCAAATGCAAAGCTGAATGACTCCAAATTTGTCCCTAAATCTCCGCAAGTATTAGCTACGAACCACACCTTGCCCCCAATTCAAAGAACTAAGGACGAGTGGCTCAATAGCCTTAAGAGTGCCTACAAGGAAAGACGACAGCCCCTAAGATAAGGACGTTCTTCCCAAGAGGACACTTCTAGCAACTCGAGAGCTCTACAAGTACTTTGAGGAGAGATATCACGCCCCCAAAACAAGGACTATCTTCCCAAAAGTTCCACGTTCTTCCCAAGAGGACACTTCTAGCAACTCGAGAGCTCTACAAGTACTTTGAGGAGAGATATCACGCCCCCAAAACAAGGACTATCTTCCCAAAAGTTCCATGATGGGTGTCGGGCAGTGTTTATAAACAGAATAGAACCCCGCCGGGAAAACCAAAAGCCCGGAGGTGTTACGGGACTAGTGGGTTCTGGCAGGTCATTGCTCAGGTCATGTGAATATACAATGTGATCACAAGTTTTAATATGTTAACAATAGGTTTTGTTAACGTGATCACGAAATTGTGAAGACGTTAATGAAATCCCTGTTAGAGAGAGTGTCTGTGTGTTAGAGAGAAAGAGAGAGAGTGTCTGTGCTAGAGTGAGGGGGTTAGAAAGAGAAAGAAAGAGAGTTAGAGAGAGAGAGAGAGAGAGAGAGAGTTGGCCAGTTCGAGAGTTAGAGAGAGTAATCTGAGAGGGTTAGAGAAAGGTAGAGAGAGTGACTGTTATAGAGAGGGAGAGAGTTGGCTAGTTTGAGAGAAATAGAGATAATTAGAGAGAGTAAGAGACTTTGAGAGAGTGAAAGAGAGAATTAGAGAGAGACTAAGTTAGAGAGTGAGTTAGAGAAAGAAAAAGGTAAAGAGAGTAAGTCATAGAGAGAGAGGTAGAGAGAGTTAGAGAAAGGCAGAGAGTGAGTTAGAGAGAGAATTAGCTAATTCGAGAGAAACAGAGAGTTAGAGAGGGAGAGTGAGTGAGAATGAGGTAGAGAGAGAGAGAGTGAGTGAGAATGAGGTGGAGAGACTTAGAGACAGTTAGAAGGAGAGAGTTAGAGAAAGGTAAAGAGAGAGAGAGAGAGTTAGACAGAGAGAGAGTTGGTCAATTTGAGAGAAATACAAAGAGTTAGAGAAAGTAAGAGAGATTAAGATAGTTAAAGAGAGAATTAGAGAGAGAGAGAGAGAGAGAGAGAGAGAGAGAGAGAGAGTTGGAGGGAGGAGTTAGAGAAAGGTAAAAGAGTGAATTAGAGAGGAAAGCTGGAGAGAGAGAGAGAGAGAGAGAGAGAGAGAGAGAGAGAGAGAGAGAGAGAGAGCTAGCTAATTTGAGAAATAGAGAGAGTTTGAGAGAGTAAGAGTTTGAGAGAGAGAGAGTCTGAGGTAGAGAGAGAGAGAGAGTTATAGAGAGTTAAAGAGAGAGAGTTAGAGAAAGGTAAAGAGAGTAGGTTAGAGAGAAAGAGTGAGTGTTAGAGAGGGAGAGAGAGAGAGAGAGAGAGAGCTAGAGAGAGTTGTCTAGCTCAAGAAAAATAGAGAGAGAGTTGGCCAGTTCAATAGAAATAGAGAGAGTTAGAGATAGTAAGAGAGATTGAGAGAGGAAGTTAGAGAGAGAGAGAGAGAGATTGAGAGAGGAAGTTATAGAGAGAGAGAAAGTTGGGCCAACTTGAGAGAAAGAGTGAGTGAGTGAGGTAGAGAGAGTGATTGAGAAAAAGAGAGTGAGTGAGTGAGGTAGAAAGAGTGAGTGAGTGATAAAAAGAGAGTTATAGAGAGTTAGAGTTAGAGAGAGAGACAGATAGTTAGAGACAAAGTTAACGGGTTAGAAAAAGAGAGAGTTAGCGAGTTAGAGAGAGAAATAGAGGGAGTTAGAGAGAGAGAGAGAGAGAGAGAGAGAGAGAGAGAGAGTTATTAAGAGTAACTAAGATATATATATATATAGATAGATAGATAGAGAGAGAGAGAGAGAGAGAGAGAGAGAGATAGAGGGTTAGTTAGAGAGAGCGAGAGAGTTAGATACTATACTATAATAGTACTCTTGAGAGAGATTTAGAAAGAGAGAGTTAGAGGGTTATAGAGAGAGAGGGAGGGGATTAAAAAGAGAAAGAAACAGAGTTAGAGAGTGTTAGAGAGAGAAAAAGAAAGAAAAAAGAGAGTTAGACAGAGAGAGTTGGCTAGTCCGAGAGAGTTAGAGAAAGGTAAAGAGAGAGAGAGAGAGAGATTTGACCAGTTCAAGAGAAATAGAAAGTGTAAGAGAGATTGAGAGAGAGAGAGAGAGAGAGAGAGAGAGAGAGAGTTGGAGAGAGTTATAGAAAGGCAAAGAGTTAGAGAGAGTTAGAAATAGAGAGAATTAGAGAGAGAGTTGGCTAGTTCGAGAGAGTTAGAGAGAGAGAGAGAGAGAGAGAGAGAGAGAGAGAGAGAGAGAGAGAGATATAGTGTGTGTGTGTGTGTGAGAGAGAGAGAGAGAGAGAGAGAGAGAGAGAGAGAGAGAGTTGGCCAACTCGAGAGAAATAGAGAGTTAGAGATAGAGATAAGAGAGTGTGGTAGAGAGAGACAAAGTAAGAGACATTGAGATAGTTAAAGAGAGTTGGCCAGTTCGAGAGAAATAGAAACAAAGAGAGAGAGAGAGAGAGAGAGAGAGAGAGAGAGAGAGAGAGAGAGAGAGAGAGAGAGTTGGCCAACTCGAGAGAAATAGAGAGTGTGGTAGAGAGAGACAAAGTAAGAGACATTGAGATAGTTAAAGAGAGTTAAAAAGAGAGAGAGAGAGAGAGAGAGAGAGAGAGAGAGAGAGAGAGAGAGAGAGAGAGTTAGCCAATTCAAGTGAAATAGAGAGAGAGTAAGAGAGATTGAGAGAGTTAAGGAGATAAAGAGAGAATTAGAGAGATATAATTAGAGATAGAGAGTGTGTTAAAGAGAGAGAGAGAGAGAGAGAGAGAGAGAGTGTTAGAGAGAGAGTTGGCTAGGTCAAGAGAAAGAGAGACAATTCGAGAGAGTAAGCTATATATATATATATATATATATATATATATATATATATATATATATATATATATATATATATATAGAGAGAGAGAGAGAGAGAGAGAGAGAGAGAGAGAGAGAGTGTGTGTGTGTGTGTGTGTTACAGAGAGTAAGCTATATATATATATATATATATATATATATATATATATATAGAGAGAGAGAGAGAGAGAGAGAGAGAGAGAGAGAGAGAGTGTTACAGAGAGTTAGAGAGTGTGTGTGTTATAGAGAGTCAGAGAGAGAGTTGGCTAGTTTGAGAGAAATGGAGAGAGGTTGTTGTGGGAGCTTTACATGGACTCAAATAATTGATTGTAACAAAATTAAATACCAAGCATAAATAGAATAAAGAATTGCTCGACACAAGATTGGGTTCAATTTTCCCCCATACAAGAATAAACCCACACTTCCTCTTGGTGTACTAAAATATATTTCTTGAGATAGCTTTTGGGGCTCAAATAGTGTGCTTTACAAATATGTTGACTTCTTCAAGAATAGCTTGCTTCAAAAGTAGCTTGCTTTAAAAATAGCTTGCTTGAGTGTGCAAGCTAAACTACTTCAAAAAATAGCTTGCTTGAGTGTGCAAGCTAAACTACTTCAAAAATAAATGTGAGTCTAAAACCATACAAATGTGTATATATGAAATATGCACAAGGGAGCTTTCACATGTCCTAAATAATATATACAACATCAATAAATATGGATGGCGTGTCCAAAAACTGAATTAATGGCACTTGTCACAAAATCAAATATTATTTGGCGACACTCAAAATTGATCATCTCAAAATATTCCTAACCACCACCAGCCCGCCTCCATTATCCAAGTCAACGATCTACACTTACATCAACTATACCAATTGATTAATAAATTAATTGATTAAAAATATAAACAACCATACGAAATTCATACCATAAAGACGATGTAACTAGTACTCCCACACATGTACGGATTCACCAGCGTACGCATAAAGTAAGCTACAATTGCCAGGATTAGAAAGATATCCCAATCTAAACCCGTCTAAGAGAATTCATAATAGTGGGAAAGGTGAGAATATATATTCCATGAATTAACTCTAATCCATAAATAACAATAAAACATGGTAATATATATTCCATGAATTAACTCCTTATAACATGCCTTGGGGGGTGACAAGCAACTGATGGATTCCTTTTAATTGAAAAACATTTATGCATAACTCTTCCATTTTTGAATAAATGAGATCCGTTTAATGTGACCAATTAGATATCAAAGGTTGAGTAAGTAGATGTCATATACTTTGTTGGTCTGTTTTAATGAGAAACTCAGAATCCATTAAATAGGTATCATATACTTTGTTGGTCTGTTTTAATGAGAAACTCATAACCCATTAAATAATGTTTCCACATACGAAGTGCGTGAACAATAATAAAAGTTCTTTATCGTAAGCAGATGTCGTATATGTTGTTGGTCTATTTTAATAAGAAACTCATAACCCATTAAATAATGTTTCCATATACAAAGTGCATGAACAATAGTAAGAAGTTTTTCATAAGTGCTATATTTAGTTTTTGAGGGTTTAAGCTTATGACTTTCATATGCAAGAGGATGACCATCCTGCATAAGGACTGTACCAATACCGAATCCACTAGCATCAACATGAGATAAGGAAGAAAGGTCTATAAAAATCGAGTACTTAAAGAACGGATGCATGTGTCAAATAAGCATGTCAAAGAATATTTGTTGGTGTTCATCCCAATAGAAGACAGTTCGCTTGAGAAGAAGAATATTCAAGGGCAATGCAATCAAAGAAAAATTGCGAATAATTTTTTTGTAATAACTGCAAAGACCCAGAAAAGAACGAAGCTTAGTAATAGTCTTTGAAGTAGGCGACATTTTCATAGTATGGACCTTTTTGTGATCTTCTCTGATACCTTCAGTTGAGATAATGTGACCTAAATATTCAATTACCTTCTAAAAGAAAGAACTTTGATATGGATTAGCATATAACTGTTTTTCTTTCAAAAGTTTAAAGAAAAAGTTCTTTCTTACCTTTTGAAAGAAAGAACTTTGATATGGGTTAGCATATAATTGTTTTTCTTTCAAAAGTTTAAAGAAAAAGGTAAGATGTTGTTTATGTTCTTCTTCACTTTGACTGAAAACAAGAATGTTGTCAAAGAAAACAATGACGAAGTGTTGGTGTTTCAAGAAAATACGGTTTATCATTAATGTTGCAAGTGCATTAGTAAGACCAAAAGGTATAACAAGAAATTCACAGTGTCCGAATAGAGTGCGAAAAGCAGTCTTGTATGTGTCAGATGTATGCATACGAATTTGATGATATCCAGATTTCAAATCTATCTTACTAAATACACACGCACCATGAAGTTTATCTAGCAAATCATCAACATGAGGAATATGATACCTATTTTTAACAGTTATCTTATTCAAAGCTCTATAATCAATGCACATATGGTAGGTTTTGTTCTTTTTCTGAACTAAGAGTACTGCGACACCAGAAGGAGAACTACTAGGTCATATGAGCCCATGGTCCAAAAGTGATTATATTTGTTGAATTTGATTTTGTCTATAAGGAGCCTTATGAGATACTTCCTACTAGGGAGAATCTCAATTGTGTGGTCTTCTAGATGCGATACAGGTAGTCCTGGGGCTAGGTCATTTTGGCAAAAGAGTCTTTGAATTGATCTAGAAAAAGTTATTGACTAGCTGACAAACTATAGTCAGTCGCTTCAATTTCATTCATATATATCATGTAAGCTTTGTCTCGTTTCCTTAAAGCATGTTTCACATGAGTGTGTGATATTAACAAGAAAAGTTCATGTGGCATCATGAAGAGTTAAAGTTTCATTTTGATGTGTGATCCACATCGTATGTGTGCCATAATCAATTTGAGGATTGAATTGATGACGAAAAGGCATGCCTAAGATGATACCGCTGGTGTCTAGTGGTGCAATTAAAAATTATCTTTTCTCTTTATAAGGGCCAATAACAATCTCTAGTTGCCTAATTTTCTTAGCACCATTGTAAGTGTACCTTGGAATGTAGATTTAACCTTACACAGTGATGGGTGTGTTTCTAATTGTAACTTCTTTACAACATGCTCCGAAATAAAATCATGTGTACTACTATCATCATGCAACACGGTAATATCATGGCCATTAATTTTACCCTTCATTTTAAGCAATGAATAAAATGAAATATGGTTACTTGGCATACGGCTTTGGTCAAGGTTACCATCATCATATAGCGTGGAGAGAGTGAGAGTGAGATAGAGAGAGAGTTACAAAGAGTTCAAAAGAGAGAGTTAGACAATGGTAAAGAAAGTGAGCTAGAGAGAGTGAGTCTTTTTTAAGGGGAAAAGAGAGAGAGAGAGAGTGGAATTAGTATAAACAAAATGTTTTTTGTTTTGTTTTAAAGGGAAAAATAAAAAAGAGCAAGAGAGAAAGAGAGAGAGAGAAGGGCAATCAACCCGCCGAAAGGCGTTCTAAGAATTTGCCAATCTTTGCTGGCTACAATGTGGGGCATGAATGCCCATAATCTATTAGTAAAGATAACACAAGGAACAAAAAAGTAAGACATGGTGGGGCCAAGTCAAACATGGCACAAAGGATCAAGAGATGAAAATGATGTATATTTCATGGTTCATGACACCAAAGAGAGGGGTGTGTTGACCACACATTCCACATGCATGATGTGACACCCTTCATACTTAGAAGGGTGGTTTGTGTACGATTTGAAATCATAGCCTATAGATTGGATGATGGGTTGCCTTGTAGATTGTTGATGATCATTTGATACATATGCAGTTATAGCATTAACGTCTTCTTACACATTTTCTCAGTGAATTGGATCCAATGCTATTACTATGAGTTCAACACCCTTTTTAAGGGGTGAGAGTTGGTATTGAATTACATGCTATTAGGCAACTTTGAGAGGCATGGGCATTATCGATAGCCCATGAGGCTTGAAGGAGAGTTATGTCATAAAACCTAAGGTCTAACATTGCATTAAAATCCGCGATGATTTTTAACATTCATGATAAAGTTTGGGTAGGTGTGAATATATATATATCTCCATGATAACGTTTAGGTAAGTGTGAATACATATACCCGTTAATATATCTATAAATATATTATATGAATAAGTTTAAATTTAAATAAATAAACACACACACACATATATATTTATA